>NW_026585742.1:15360040-15448345 GCF_907164565.1 Psammomys obesus | reverse complement strand
TCAAAATATTAAATATTACTCTCCTGCTTCCCCCTTGTGGCTACTTATTTTCCCTACAATCTTTTCCCCTACTGGTCTCTTGTGGCAGAAAGGACCATTATTTTGGGTTCATTTACCTGCCTCCCCTTCTAAAGTTTTGCCTACATACCCATCTTTAGTGGCACAAATTTTAAGATTGGGTCGAAAATATTCCTTTAAATTATTTGGAAAAGATCCTGACACTATTTGTGTCCCTTATACTGCTTCTGAAGTTCAGTGGCTTTTACATCTTTCTGGTGAGTGAACCGTTAATTGTATTTCCTTTCAAGAAAAAATAGACAATCACTACCCTGCTGATAAGCTGGTCCAATTTTTGTATAAACAGCCCATTGTTTTCCCCAAGCGGACCAAGACCTCCCCCATCCCTGGGGCTGTCTTGGCCTTTACTGATGGTTCCTCTTCTGGGATTGCAGCCTTTAGTATTCATGGCAAAAATTTCCAGGCTCAGACTAAATTTACCTCAGCACAACTTGTGGAATTAGCTGCTGTTATTCAGGTTTTTAATGTTCTTGCTGATCAACCCTTTAATCTTTACACCGATAGTGCCTATGTTGCCATGGCGGTTCCCCTTCTTGAGACCGTTCCTTATATTCGCCCTTCTACAAATGCTTCACCTCTTTTTGCTAAACTTCAATGATTAATACTAGCAAGAAATGACCCCTTTTTTTTAGGACACATTCGGGCACATTCAGGACTCCCTGGACCATTAAGTAAAGGAAATGAGCTCGTTGACCAGGCCACTTATAACTGGCACAGTTGCCACCGTGGCGTTGCCCGACCCAGTAACTCAGGCACAAGAGGCTCATTGGTTACATCATTTAAATGCCCAAAATCTTCAGTTGATGTTTTCATCGTTTAAATGCCCAAACTCTTCGGTGATGTTTTCCATCACCCAGGAAGAGGCTCGGCAGATCATTCGACAATGTCAGGGTTGCCTGACGCTTTTGCCTGAGCCACATTTGGGGGTTAATCCCCGTGGTCTCACCCCCGGAGGACTATGGCAAATGGATGTAACCCACTATCCACCCTTTGGCAAGTTAAAATATATACATGTTTCCATAGACACCTTTAGTGGATTTTTGTGTGCCTCATTACAGACCGGGAAAGCCACGAAAAATGTTATTAGTCATATTCTTGCCTGTTCTGCCTCTATGCCTTTACCTAAAACTCTTAAAACAGATAACGGGCCTGGTTATACCAGCTCCAGCTTTAAACAGTTTTGTGCTCAGCTTAATATTAAACATGTTACAGGCATCCCATACAATCCCCAAGGACAGGGCATCATAGAAAGAGCACATCAAGCCTTAAAAAAACTTGTTTAATAAATTACAACATTCTGGAGGAATATTATACCCACTTAAAGGTATAAGACCTTGTTAAACCATACTTTATTTGTTTTAAACTTTTTAACCTATGATGACAATGGAAAGTCTGTAGCTGATCGATTTTGGCACCCTACTATGGTTGATTCTTATGCCCAGGTCTTATAGAAAGACCCTCTAACTTTTAAATGGTCTGGGCCCGACCCAGTACTCATTTGGGGAAAAGGCCATGCTCGCATCTATGACTCCAAAGCTCAAAATGCTAGATGGCTTCCCGAAAAGCTGATTAAACTGGTTGACCCTCCCAGGGAGATCCCTGAAAAAGATTCTCATTGTGCTTAATTACAGAACCATGAACACCCTACAGGCCTCCCTTGTTATGTGGTTGGCAACCCGGCTGGTGGTAAGTGCCCCCTCATCATATACACTTTATAATTTTACATGGGTTATACAAAATCAGGCTGGGGATGTAGTCAACTCCAGCTCACACATCGGAGCCAAGCCACACTGGCCCAATCTAGAGGTTGACCTTTGCGCCCTCGCCCTTGGAGCACACCCCGATTGGGGGACGGCAGAAGTCTTTACCATCCAGGATCATCCGCTCCTCAGTTACAAGCACGCCGTCCTACAGTCCCCTGCTGCCGCAATGATGTTGAAAGAGCTGACCTACATGGCCAGTTGGCGATCTATGTCTGCCCAGAAAACCATAGAGACAAGAGACTCAATCACAAATGCGGCTGGGCTGAGGATGCCTATTTTTGTGCATCCTGGGGTTGCGAGACTACCAGAGATGAATATTTAAAACCCTCCTCATCCTGGGATTACATTACTGTTAAAAGAAAAAGTCGTTACCCCGGTGTGACCCCTAATCATATCCCAGACCAACTAAAACAACAATGTAATGCCGCTAATACAGCTACAAAAGGATGGTGTAATCCCCTCCTGATCCAGTTTTCTAATCAAGAAAAACAAAAAGATTAGACAGGCCAAGGATATCAATGGGGACTTAGAGCATACATGCATGAAAAAGATATTGGTCTAACTTTTAAGATAAGCTTAACTAAAAACATTCCTAATAGAGGCTCTACAGCCATCGGGCCTAATAAAGTATTACATCAGCCTGCTAAGCCTGCCCCAAAAAATAAGCCCACCGTTCTGCCCACTATTACCATGCCTTCATCAACTGCTCCCTTTCAACCTACCATCCCTGCTGGACCTCCCTCATCTGCTGATCTCATTATTTCCTTGGTTAATGCTTCCCTTGAGGCTATGCATAATACCAGCTTACCCGAGTACCAAGAATGCTGGATCTGCTTTTCCCCTACACCTCCCTTTTATGAGGGTATTGCCTCCTTTGCAGATCCCATCCCTACCAATGATACCAATTCCCTTTTATGGGCTGCTGATACATCAGGAGGCCTCACCCTTAGTATGGTATCAGGCTTAGGTCATTGCTTATTAGGACCAAATATGCTTCCACCCGCTTCCTTATTACAAGTTTGCAATCAAACCTCTGTTGTAAATAATTCCTTCACCTATACTAAAGCTCCTGATAATACTTACCTGGCTTGCTCTCTTGGATTAACTACCTATATAGTTAATTCGGTCTTTCTTACAAAAAGAGATTTTTGTGTAGTTGTTTCCATTCTCCCTCGGCTTTTTATATATAATTCTGATAACTTTCTAAACTTTTGGGAGCGCAAAACCTATTCATCTAGAACCAAGAGAGAGCCTCTCACAGCAGTTACACTTACTGTCATCCTTGGCCTGAGTGTCGCTGGGGCCGGAACAGGCATTGCTTCTCTTGTTACTTCTCAACAGCATTATGCACAATTAACTGCTGCTGTTGACAAAGATATTCAAGAACTCCGCCAAGGAATACAAAACCTCAAGGATTCTCTAGCCTCCCTATCAGAAGTGGTTCTCCAGAACCGGCGAGGCTTAGACTTGGTCTTCCTCAAAGAAGGAGGATTATGTGTAGCTCTCAAAGAGGAATGTTGCTTCTATGCTGATAAGACTGGACTAGTGCAAGACAGTCTTGATAGAGTCAAACATAGCCTAGAAGAAAGAAAAAGAAAGAGAGAACAACAAGAATCCTGGTATCAAAATTGGTTCTCTACTTTTCCCTGGGTTACTACCCTACTCCCAAGCTTGCTTGGACCTTTTGTTGGCATCCTTTTGCTCCTTTCCTTTGGCCCTTGGGCCTTTAATAGATTAACCAGCTTTGTTAAGTCACAGGTAGATTCAGCAATGAAACCTGTTGCAGTCCATTATCATCGCCTGAGTACCACGGAAGACCCCCCCCATGAACTCCACCGTGAACGAGAGTGACACAGCACCTCAATGTCTTGACTTCTCGTCCCTCAAGACGACTGGGGGGAGGTCATGGCTCTGCCTGTTAGTTAAGGGCAAATAAGTGGTGTCTCCCTAATGGTTCCTGCAGCTTCCTAAATTGGCTGTTATAATTGGCTAACTGTGGTAAACTGTGATAAAAATTGACACAAAGATTGGTCTTCCAAATTCTCCATGGCCACCCTTGGGCGAGCTATGTCACCTCCTACCGGCAAGCGATCTATAAGCGTTACTTTCCATAAAGCGGTCTGGTAACTCAGAGACGGAATAGACATATAAGCCTTGGTCCGCCTAAGACAGGACGACCTCGTCTGGAGGAGGCCGCTCCCATGACGGGTAAGGCCCAAGTTTTGTCATGCTAGCAGGCTCAGACCCCATTTGTGCCCCATCTTAATATCGATGACTGGTGGTTGTGGACTTGGGCCCTCACAGCAGGACCTGGGTGCTAAAACCTCAAAACGTCACTCCTGGGGGACGAAATCTGCCTTGCCCACAGTCGCTGATGCTCAGCCCTCTGGCCTCATTACCACAGTTTATATCCCCCCCCAATAAGATCAAAAATTGCGTTGACAAATTAAAGACTATTGACCCCAATTTACAAAATTCCCCATCTTGCGAGCTGCAGCAAACCATCTCTCCTTTCCATCTTATTTAGACTAGAGAGGGGAATTCTAGTATAAAAATAGCTGCACAAACCACTCAGACTCTGGTGTCAGTTAGATACGGATGGTTTATAGAATACCCTTTCCAAGCTGATCGATCAGGGCCATAGTAAGGAGTCGGGAGTCTAACTGTGACATCTACATGTTCTCGAAACAGGGTTTTTTATAGAAAGAACCAAATGCAAAAGATATGGAATGGCAGTAACACATTTTGGCTAACTAGACAAAGTACTGTCAGTTAACCTTTAGGCTGATTAGTCCTAAGTGAGGTAAGTGGCATGGCTTAAGGTCTTCTAGAGTACATCCAAAGTGTAGCCAGATATGTATAGATAAGAAGGGTGCAACCAGAATGTAGTCAAGTGAATAGATAATAAAGCATGAGTTTTAATACTATTGAATCATATTAAAATATAAGGTCAGCTTGACCCTCTTGCAGGGTCTGCTAGTGCCAGCTATGAATTACCACTTCCAAGAAGCTAAGTTGAAAAGTTTTAAAATTTGAACTTAATTTCACCTTAGAAACAAAATGGAAGTGGAATACAAAGATGGCTGAAGATTTGTTTCAAATAGTAGATTGCAACAGCTGGTACCACCATGCTCAGAGTCAAATCTATTTTTTAAAGAGTTAAAAGTAAACTTTAATACTAAACAATAGTTTTTAATGTTCATCATCTAAAAAATTTCTCTACTAAGTATTTGTAAAGAGAAGCAGTACTGAAGTGAGTACAACATGAAGTCATACTTTCTAATATAAAAATGTTGACATGACCTTTAAAGCCACAGATATGTAGGTATTTCTCATATTAACCCAAAACTCATGAGTCAAAGATTTTTCCCAGGCTGGGTAGTAAGTACAGAATCTGCTAGGTGCTCAAAAGAACTTCCTGTTATGCATTTTATATTCATTTCCTGATCAAAGTGTAGGGCATAAAACTACAGAACAGCAGATTCTGACCAGATTTTTTTTTTTTTCCCAAGACAGGGATTCTCTGTATAGCCCTAGTTGGCCTGGAATTCAAATTGATCCACAAGCCCCTGCCTTCCAAGTACTGGGATTAAAGGTGTGTGCCACCACCACCTGACTTTTTTTTTTTCCAACTAGAATTTTAAAGAAAATTTGAGTAACAACATGAAAGAACACTCTGGCCATTTTCTCTACTATTATAGAACCCTGTCTATTATTGGCAACAAGAAATTAAACTTATTGATAATTACACAAGCAATTACATAGCTTAATCAAAATAACTAATTAATAAATCACTAAAGTAAATAATATCTTATGCTTATTCCTAATAGTGTTAGAGAATGGAACGATCTGTAGGAAATGGTCTGGGCTGGGTCAGGACCCTGCTTCAGGACCATGCTACTAAGTCTGTGAACTGCTACAAGTGTGCATGCCATCTGCATATGGCTCTCAGCCAAAAGACTTGCCCCAAGTTTAGATTCCTCTCCAAGAGCATCCCATATTTAAAGATCAGCCGATAGTAAAATAAAACAAACAGCCTCTTTGTTTCAATTCAGATGACTACAGAAGGAAATCCCAGCTCTTAACTTCCCCTGGAAGCACTCAATGACTCTTGTCTTTCTTAGGGTTTCTATTGCTGTGATAAAACAATATGACCAATATCAACTTGGTTTATTTCATCTTATAGCTTATAATGCAACATTCAAAGAAGTCAGGGCAAGAACTCAAGGCAGAAAGAATCCTGGAGGCAGGAACTATATCAGAAGTCGCAGAGCACTGCTGCTTACTGGTTTGTTCCATAATGCCTGCTCAGCCTGCTTTCCAGGACCACCAGCCCAAGAGTGGTCACCACCCAGAGTGACGTGATCCTTTTCACATCATACCAATCAAGAAAATACACTACTGCCTTGTTCATAGGTCAGTCTGGTTGAGGGCACGCTCTTGGTTGAAGTACCTCAATGAATTTAGCTTTGTCTTGTTGACATAAAACTAGCCAGCACACCTCTTGAAAATTACTCAATTGCCACCATACCCTCCACTTCTCTCACTCTCTTGTGGGTGTTGTCCACAAATGACATCTCACTAATCCTCCTGCACTGGCAGTTCAGGGAGTCCAACAAACGGCAATTGCAATTTAAAGTATGGCCATAGTTTTTTCGGGTATGAAAACTTCAGAACAAATTCATTATTTTGTGTAGTTCATGTATGCCAATTAAAATGTTTACAGGAAATGAGAGTCTGATTCTACAATGGGATTCACCTGCCATTCAGCTGTCAATGAGAATTCTCATCCTGGTGAATGGAGTCCTAAAAGCACCTCACCTGAATTTGAATGACCCCGAGTTTAGTTAAGTAATAAACATTAGGGAGTCTTTGACTTTCCTCTCGCTATAGCTTAGACTGCCACCGTCAGGACACACGCTAAAGACGGGGAAAGGGTGCTGAGACTCATTAACTTGGGAAATCGGTATAACGAAATTTCCTCTTTCTACTGGCCGGAGACTTACAAGGAAACCGTGCATCACAAGCTTTTAGCATGATTATTTAAATGACAGTAAACATTTGTAGAGTGCTTACTACCTCGCCAAGTGCTGTCTCTCACAACAGCGGTGACACAGAAAGTACCATCGTGCCATGCTCACTAAGAAACTGGGGGGAGGGGCGGGGACCCCACAAGAGGAAACTCACAGGGCCCACATTCCAGGACTGCCCACAGCACTACAGCCTATCCAGATGCACCCCGCCCGAGCATGCGCAGAAACACCGAGGCCAGCAGGCTTTGCGTGCACCGCAAGATGGCGGCTGCCACACTGAGACAACTGTCCCCGGTACCCCAGTCGCGAGTTTGGGCGCGCAGGCTGCGTGCGGTGCGCTCAGGCGCGCGGGGAATCCTGGCAGCGCCAAGGGCCCGGGGCCTGTTCCAGCAGTTCTTCCCCGAGAGCGGCACGAAGACAGAGCTCCCCGAACTCTTCGACCGCCGCAGGGCGGGCTTGTCGCCCCAGACAGTGTACTGCGGTTTCGACCCCACGGGCGATTCGCTGCACGTGGGACACCTGCTAACGGTGTTGGGTCTTTTCCACTTCCAGCGTGCCGGCCACAACGTGATCGCGCTCGTGGGCGGCTCCACAGCCCTCCTGGGAGACCCCAGCGGCCGGACCAAGGAGCGCGAGGCGCTGAGCGCGGAGTGCGTGCAGGCCAACGCGCGCGCCCTGCGGCAAGGGCTCGAGAGCCTAGCAGCCAACCACGAGCGGCTGTTCGCGGACCGGCGACCCTGGGGCACGTTCACGGTGCTGGACAACGCGGCCTGGTTCCAGGAGCAGCACCTAGTGGATTTTCTGGCCACTGTGGGCGGCCACTTCCGCATGGGTACTCTACTGAGCCGGCTGAGCGTGCAGTCTCGTCTCAAGAGCCCGGAAGGCATGAGCTTGGCCGAGTTCTTTTACCAGGTGCTCCAGGCCTATGACTTCTACTACCTCTTCCAGCACTATGGATGCCGGGTTCAGCTTGGCGGATCAGATCAGCTGGGCAACATCGTGTCTGGATACGAGTTCATCCACAAGTAAGCTGGGATTATTAGATCCTACAGAAATTCAGGGACGAATACTTACACAGTAGTATTCCCGTTTTTCGTTATGAAGATGCTAAGATACTGCCTTTGCGAGTTACTGAGTTATAGACCTATTATAGAACTGCTGGAAGGAGATCACTAGTCAAGATTTGAATTATGTCTGTTTTTCCTTAGTCTCCCTTAGTTTCTAACTTGAGAAATTGCTTCTGTTAGTTATCCTGAAAATAATTGGACTTCTGTTTAGTAATGTCTGCATTAATTTAGCTCTTGGACCTCATAAACATGTTCACAGCGTTTTCTTGAACATGTAGTATAGGGCTGGCACGTGTACGACAAAACTCATTAAAAAAAAAAAAACCACCTGCTAAATATGCTTTCCTGGTGCCCCTTTTTGCCTTTTTTTTTTTTTTTTTTTTCTGCCAGATCTTTGGAAAATCTCTTCCTTTTGGCTTGCTCAGAAGTGTTCATGCAGTTTGCAGTTCAGCACGACAGATGTAAATATAAAGTGCATGCTGTTACAGTTCTTAAGGACCAGAGTCCAGATTGAGAACGGCCGTTACAAAAACATACAAATAACCAGACTCAAATCGGAATTGTGCTTGATGGAACTAATTGTGCTTACAGAGTATCATCACTGTATATGTAGGTTGACTGGAGAAGATGTATTTGGAATCACTGTTCCAATAATTACAAGTACAACCGGAGCAAAGCTGGGAAAGTCTGCTGGCAACGCGGTTTGGCTAAACAGAGAGAAAACATCACCGTTTGAACTTTATCAGTTCTTTGTCAGACAGCAAGATGACTCTGTAGAAAGGTGAGCTTTTAATAGCTGAGATAATTAATATGTAGTTATGATCTAGTTTTAGCTGTTGAATCTTCATAGTCTTTGTAGGCTTTTTTTTTTTAAACATTAATTCTATTTAAGGTGTAAATCATTGTGTCACAGGATATTGTCATTTAGCTGTCATAATTTTGTTTAATTTTAGAATTCTAGAGTTGAACCCAGAGCTGAATGGCTATTAGGCAGGTACTTAACCATTGAGCGACATCCCAGGTTTGGGGAAAAATTGAGATGTTCAAAATTGCCCAGGATAGCCTCTGGCTTCAGTCTTACTTCAGCCCCATAAGAATTGCTGGGCAGTCGTGGTGTACACCTTTAATCCCAGTTAGGAGGCAGGGACAGTTGGATCTCGAGTTCAAGGCCAGCCTAGTATCTGTATATGCTAATTCCAGGACAGCCAGTTATGCAGAGAAGTCCTGTTTCAAAACAACAAAGAAACTGGGGTTACAGACTCTCTACAAACTTGTGTTTTTGTTTGGAAGTGCTGAGGATTCATGCTAGATAAGCATGAAACTGCACCACAGTCCTTCTAGGTTTGCCGGTTAAAATAAACACTACAATGACTGGCTAGAAACCAAATGGTTTTTTCTGTCTAGCAAGGATTGTATCACTTGCATATTCTAGGTTATTCACTTCTTTTTATCTTAAATTTAAACATCCTTTCCCTTTGAATCATCTCACAGGACTCTCAAGTTTTTCTTTAGTGTATCATAAAACAACTGTAGGTGTTTTTCCTTTTCCTCAGCTGGACCCAGACAGTGAATGTGCCTTTAATTCCAGACTCATGAGAGGCTTAGGCTGGAAGTTTTTTAAGTTCTAGGCTATTTTAGACAACTTCATGAGACCCTACTCTCATCCCTAAATCTAAACGGTGTTCTTTAAAAAGCCAGCTTGTTTTTGATTACATTTTTAGTTTTGTCTAATCTTTAAACACTGTGGTAAATGACGCCTTTTGAGCTGTGCAACTTAGCCACATAATCCTGTATGTAGGTTGCTGTGTGATGATACCTAGTCATGGGAGTCTAAATTGTATACCTCTGCCTTCCAAGTGCTGGGATTAAAGCAGTGTACCACTGCCACCTGGCTGTGTACTGTAATCTTAATCTTCATTCTGGTTTTGTCCTCAAGTCTTTTGTTATATAATCAAGGATCCAGCTTCCCCGAAATGCATGTCAAAGGGGGAAGAGACCATCTCAGTCAGATGTGATGGTATGTCTCCTCTTGCCCCACGAATGACAGTATCAACTATTCTAGAGTTGGGAGAGTAAACTTAGAGATCTTTCAGATAGTAACTGCTAATCCTTACTAAAATAAATTTGTACATAAGCTATGCTCTAACATAACCTCTACTGGGTACACGCCTAACAAATTCATGCATGTGTGTACCAACAATATGGAGGTATTCATGGCATGATTAGCATATATTCAAAAGTACACACAATGCTCACAATAGAGGAAATCACAGAATATTAATAGCTTGAAAAGCTGTACTTAGGACTTCATAAATCTCCTGAACATGCTGGTGTGCAAAGTAGTTAGAAATAAAAAATGTATTCTGCATGATTTTATTCCTAATCTTGTATTTCTTACAAGGATGATTTCATAGGTTTTAGCTTCATATAAACTTTGTGATAAATGTGCTTTTTCTACATAGCATTTTTCAAAAATTATACAGAATACTGTTCATATCAGTTTTTGAGTTATACATTGGATACACATAAAACAAAAATGTCAAAGTATGCTTAGAAAGGAGGAAAAAAAAGGAAAGGAAATGGGGCTGGAGCCAACATTTATTTCTGTGCCATTTTGTTACATAAGGAAAATGGAAAACAAATATTGGAAAATATTGTCTGTTGGGGTTACATGTGTGTAAGTGTACAGTTTAGAAGTTCATTCTACATTTTTTCACTCAAATTCAAAAGTGAACTTAGATGATTATTCCCGAGATAAGGGGGCAGGTAGATGATGCTCATGAAGGGTTTATCCTTTGTCCTGCAGGTACCTGAAGCTCTTCACTTTCCTGCCCCTTCCAGAGATTGAGCACATTATGCAGCTACATGTCAAAGAACCAGAAAAGAGGGGTCCTCAGAAACGACTTGCTGCAGAAGTAACAAAGCTTGTTCATGGACAAGAAGGTCTGGATTCTGCTAAAAGGTTAGCTTTAGAATAGTTAATGCTCTTAGTCTACAATATCTACAATACTACACATAAGCCTTGGAGAACATCTTGAAATAAAGGGAGGAAAGATTTTAAGAGCCAGAGGACTGAGAAATTAGCTGTGAGATTGTGTCTCCTAGAAATGACAGGGAAGCTTCCCCCACAAGACAACAATATGATTGCCTAAAAAAGTATACTAACAGGGAAAGGGAAAACCTTGTGAGGCCCCACACCTCAACAAAGAGCTACCAGCAACTAAGGAATGCTAGAGAAGTCAATATTTAATGTGATTTAGTGGGTAGACAAGACAAATTAGAAATTACGTCGTAGGGGGATTTTTTGTGAATTTCTAGCCTGGACTGTATTTAACTATTTTTTAAATTGTCTTATTGGATAAAAATTAACTTATTAAATTACACAAAATAGATGCTGTAGTTGAAAAACTGTACTGTGGAACATAGTGGCACTCCATAATGGGGGGGGGGGCACATAAGCATACCCTAATGTGGCTTAATGTTTTTCAGATGTACACAAGCCCTTTACCATAGCAGCATAGAGGCACTGGAGGTCATGTCTGACCAAGAGTTAAAAGAATTGTTTAAAGAAGCTTCATTTTCTGAATTAGTTCTCGACCCTGGAACAAGTGTCATAGACACATGCCGTAAAGCAAATGCCATTCCAGATGGTCCCCGAGGGTAAGGTTTTACTTTGTGATTCTTAATTCACTATGAAATGTTGTACTCAATAGTATGTATCTGGAGTGTTTTCCTGATAATGCTTTAATGTAACTTATTTCTTGTAGAAGGTAGGTTAAGGCCAAGTATAAAGTAAAACTGACAGCACTCCTTCATTCAATGTTTCACTAGGTCAGTCAGTGCAGAGATCTGATTCTCATGACCTCCCTCATACTCATCCTGTAGCCTTGGTTTGGAGGACAGGAACTATTTTAAAATTTAATTACTGAAATGAGCATATAAATAGAACTTTATAAAACTTATAAACTGGAGAGTATTCTTCTTTAAGAATTGTATTTTTCTTTTGTAGAAGGAAATGGCATAATTCCTCAGTTCTACCATATTATTAGGGAATAATACTTTTGCTTTAAAAGAAGTGATTTGGCATGTAATTTCCATTTACAACTGAACAGCAACAAGAAGGAAAAGGAGTAGTCAAAAAAACCACTGATGCCTTATCTGTGGTACTCTGTACAGAGTCCCTGTCATTTGCTTGTTACAGTTGCTTTCTTTCAGTTGTGATACCTAATTTTCTGTGTGTAGACAAATCGCTCTCTGTTCATGACTATCTTATTTATTCTCTAATATATTTAATTAAAGTGCACCAAATTTAAGCCTGTAGTCAAAATACAGTAAGTCTAGTGTTATGCATTTTCTTGTGAACTCCACTCTGGTAATTTGCTGGTCACTAAGTTTTACCTCTGCTTAAAGCACCCAGATTGGCCAGAGTCAGAAGAATAATGCATTTTTCATACCATAAATAGGTTCAGTCTGCCTAGAGGAAAGCACTGTATGTCTCAATGGAAAGTTCCTGATTTTATAAAGCTGTCTCAGTGAGTTGCTTAGCTTTATTGATACAAGGACGCCAGTATTTACTTTATTCATTGACTTTCTTTTATGTTACCTCTCCTTTTCAAAATTATTGTAGTCATCCAGTGTCTTCACATCTTACCTGTCAGGAAAATCCACAGCTCTTACATAACCCTCAGTGTGCCTCCAGAGAAGCACAACATAGTGCTAAGACATGGTGTGGTAGCATTGTCTTTATCTCTGTGATAGTAATGTTGAGTACATTGTAAGCACCTTATTTAATGAACTGGGTATTAAATTCAGTTAAACCTACCTCTGCTATCATAGCTATTAAACCAGCTATTCTGAGACTATTATTTATAGTCTCAGAATTTTCCAGTTCCTATTAACTTTTCTAAAGATTCAAGTAGGGGTATTTGTAAAGCAAAATTGTGGGGGTTTTTTTGTTTTTTTTTTTTCTTTCAGGAATTTGTCGGGGACAAGAATAGAGAAATTCTGAAAGTTAATCTCCATTTAAAACTATTATGAGGTGAATGTGTCAAAAAGGTGATATATTTGAGCCTGCTGGTACAGGCTGTAATCTCAGATACTTGGCAAGTTGAGGCAGGAAGATCAAAACTCTAGGACCTGTCTGAGCGGCAGTGTGAGTCCAGGTTAGCATGGGCACCTTACTGACACCTCAAGAGTAGCCATCAGGTCAGGTGAGGATAACTGGATGCTTCTAGTTATAAAACCTTTCTATTTGCAGGTATCGGATGATAACAGAAGGTGGAGTCAGTATAAATCACAGACAGGTAACAAATCCTGAGAGTGTCTTAGTAATTGGACAACACATTCTCAAGAATGGACTCTCCTTACTTAAAATAGGAAAAAGGAATTTTTACATTATAAAATGGCTTCAATTGTGATTTTGTCAAAATTTGTCCATCTATTTTCAAAAAGCAAGAATGAATATATACAAGGTCTCCCTCACAATGTAAATATTTCTTGTGCATTTAAAAATTTTATTTAAGATAAATAAAGTGTTATTTAATTATAGCTTGTTTTGTTGTTTTTTTTTTATAAAGACCTATGAGATTATACATTATGTAAGCTGCAGAACACTTATTTCAGTAGTGTTACACAGTTTTGTAAACTAGTCAAGCTTCTGGTGTCCATTAAAGGTGAGAAATCTGTTGGAAACTTGTATTTCTGATGCTAAGAAGCACACAGAAATGAAGCAGAATGTGGCAGTGTTTGCCAATAGAAACTGTAGTAAGAAAGAGTTTCTTAAACAAAACACAAAGAGTACCAGACTTCATTTGTAGTATGTTTTTTCACTTCTGTGCCTGTGTCTCAATATAATTCATTTGCTCATGTTTTTGTCAGTGGGTTCCTAAGGCAGACATTTTAAGGAACCAAAGAAACAAAGTATCTCATCAAGTATGCAGTCATCAGAGCAAAGATACAGTAAGTCCTGAGGTCAAACTCATTCAGGTTTGTACATACTAGGCAAGTTAATTCTCCAAAACTTTCTGTAAAAATTGCCACCCCAATGTGCACAGGGAGCGAGTGAAGCATGAAGTAGTGTGTATCAGCTTCTCAGTCTTGCAGGAAAGTGTGATGTTCACATTCTGAGCATTTATCCCTGGATTACTTGGGACAAGTTTGTCTTCATCTGTAGACATGGAAATGTAACAAGGCCTTGGTGGTGACAGTCTAATAGAAAGAAATGCCATAAAAGTTTTGGTGCAGTACAAGTAATTTAACTTTAGTTACATTAGGTAAATTATGAAGCAGATTCAGATGCTTAAAAGATACAGCTATTTGAAGCTTTTTCTGAGGCAAGTCAGGAAAAATTAATATACTGGCAAACTTAAATGCCATTTCATACCAGCATTTTTATTTACATAGAAAGAACATACAGTGGTCTTGTAAATATGCCAGATTATCTCCATGTTTCAGAACACAACTCGGTGTAAAAGCACATAAAAGAAGCTTCTCTCTTTCCCTACGTTTCTTGGTTGTTTTTCTTTGTACAAAGTGTGTAGTGCTAACAAGTACATTATAATAGGGTATTTTTAAAGCTAACATCTCCCATTTACAACCTATTTGAAATGTTGGATAAAGGTACATTCTTTTCCCCTTACAAATTAAAAAGGCTACAGTGGTAGTCTTCTCTCTTGAAAAATAAATCATGGATACCTAATAGTTGGAAGGCAGAATTTTTTTTAAGTGTGCTAACATATTTAGGCAGTGTGCACTCACAGTCAAGCTGTCACTATTAACAGACTGAGTATGGTATCATTGGACTAAAGTGAGCCTTTTTATATTTGAGATCACTCAATGTGTATCATAAACTAAAGATAACATGTCCTTGTTTTCCTTCCTAATAATACTTCATGAAATGCCTGGCCATAACCTGAAAAGAGATTTTAGCATTTATAAAACTAATGTATTATTTGGTCAGAGATAGAACTAGATACACCAAAGATTTCTACTTTGGTCTGAAAAATTTTTAATGCTTAGTTTACACCATGAATTGCCCAGGCAATTTTCACAAAATAGGTTGTATTTTGTTACCCTCAACCCTGAATAAGATTTAATAGTTTACAAATTTTTAGGTGTATGTGTTATGTCCAGGTTTTTTTAAGTTCCACTGCTATTTTCATACAATTTTTCTTATATATTCTGTTGGTATGGAACTAAAGTAACCATTACCAGTGTATGTAAGAGTAGAATTTTAAGAACCACTTCTTGGAGCCCAATGCAAGTGCCTTACATTAAGGGTGTATCTGAACTGCTATTGCTGTATTTGTAAGTAAGGGAAATTCTAGGTCTCCATTAGATTTTTCAGAAACTAACAAGACCGGCCATTGTTACCAGGATAGTTCCCAATGTTTTTTAATGCAGAAAGTCAATTCATGTTTTCAGCCTTAATTATGAATCAAAGCATATTGTAATTTCTAAGACTCTAAGGCAGTATGGACTCAGAGGAGCCACTAGCTACACAGTCTGTTTTCTTCATCTTTGAGTCTTTCAGATCTTATACATTACTTATAACAGCAAGTCTTTTTGTTTTGTTTTTTAAGACTATAAAAATGAAGGATAGGTAGATACATTGATTATGTGAGGAACCTGCATCTTTTAAAGCCAGGCCAGTCTATAAAAATAGTGCATGCATTATAGTCATGAAATGTCCTGGAGCTTCCTTTTTGAGGACTACAGCTGCAGCTTTAAGACTAAAAAATGTTACACGGGTCATCATATGCACAGGCAAAATTCCTTTGTACAGTACAACATAAACTTGTAAGTTTGAAACGGACAGACTTGATATACATGTATCAAAGGGAACTTGAAAAATGTGAATTAGACATGTGATTTGTTTCATAATGCAGAGTATACTTTTCAGCGTATAGCCAGTCTTCGCATGAGCAAACTCATACACTGCAATATACAAGAGTTCATAAATAAACTTCTACTCAGTTAGGCAGTAGCTAGGAGGTTCAAGTCAACAAAATCTGGGTGTTAAACAGATCTGTTCACCAAAGATGAGTCTCTCGGATTTCAGCAATAATTTGACTGGCTCCTTGTAACGCCTGTATTAAAAGAAATTAAAAACTCAAGTTATAATGTTAATCTGAATTTTCTAAAAAAATGTCTCCATTTTCAATGCATTTAAAAAAGGCAGTATCTTCTCTGAAATTTGAATCTAATCAGATACCACTGGTTGGGGGGGGGGGGTTGGGCAAGATCAGAACAGTTTTAATTTTGTATGTGTACATCCAAGGAGAGAAATTCAAACAACTTAATAGTTACCTTTAGCATATCAGCTGCTTCTTTTCTACGCTGTGCCATGTCCTCAGATTCAGTCAGAAGGTCATCTAATAAGGATGATTTATACAGCTGTCCTACCAATTCACTCTGGAGAGTATCTTTCACATGATTAACCAAAAAATGCATTACTGCCTTTGGGACACTGCAAAGCAAAATCAATGTATGAAGTTTTGGTAACAATGCTATTTTCAAAAATCTAGACCAGTGGTTCTCATGCTGTGGGTTGTAACTCCTTTGGAAAGGAAGGTCAAACAACCCTTACATTTCCTGCATATTAGATATTTAATTATGATTCATAACAGTAGCAAGACTACA
Organism: Psammomys obesus; assembly: GCF_907164565.1. NCBI lineage: Eukaryota > Metazoa > Chordata > Mammalia > Rodentia > Muridae > Psammomys > Psammomys obesus. The sequence goes on along the minus strand of NW_026585742.1, from coordinate 15,431,764 downwards.
GTTATGAAGAAACAATGAAAATAATTTCATGGTTGGAGGTCCCTATACCATGAGGAACTATATTAAAGGGTCACATATGAGAACCACTGGTTTAGACTTTAAATAATAGGCTTTGTAAAATAATTTAGGTAAATAAACTGAATATTTAATATGCTTAGTAAAATACTCTTTCAGTGTTCATTTAATGAAGCATAAACAAAGTCACAATCTTTGATAGCTCCATTCTTCTGACTTATTATCCCATATATAAACACAACAATGACCAGTCCTCTTAACAGCCAAAACTGAAAAATATTCACTGTGTGATGAGTAGATATGCAAAGTATGTTATATCATAATCCAGTATTATAGTCAACTGTAAAAAGGAAGTGTTTCTCCACACCATAGTATGACAAGGTTTAAAACACACTGACAAGTAGACTGAAGTTAAACCTGCTCTACGAGATAAATCCTATACCTGGCACCATTACTGGGCCAAGAAGCTATGGCTAGACAGATCACAGAACCTAAAAGAGAACCTACCATTCTTATTATACTAAGTGTATATAGCAATAAACCAGTTCCTATCACTAGACCCACAGTTTATTATAGATGGTGAGTAACACAGAGACCCATGAGTGGCCAAGATGCAGAGAATAAGACTGAACAACGTTCAGCCCTAAATGGAGAACCTGTATCTCTTCCCAAGGATCATTGTGGAAGAGGTGGTGGATGACAAGGACGCTTTTCTGGACACAGCAGGGCAGCTGCAAATAAACAAGATCAATGCAAGCCTAAACCAAGACCAAAATTGAGCACAAGTAGGGTTGTATAGGGTACAAAGTTCCATCCCCAGCAGAGGAACAAATGGTAATTCTCATCTGCTAGGAAAGGCTCTGAGTGGTAAGCCTGCTCTAGTAGAAGGCCATACACTCAAGACTACCAGGCAGCACAAACTGGCTTTGACTGTGGAAGGAAAAGACCCAAATTGGGTGAGAAAGGGCAGAAGGGGATCTGGAAAGAGTTGGGGGAGTTAGAGTTAAAAGAATCAAAACACAAGGAATTTCAAATATTTTTTAAAAGGGGAGGGACACCCACAAATTAAGGAAGCCAGACAAAAGGTCACATATTAATTGTGTTCCCGCTAATATGTAGTGTCTGATAGGCTAATTCACAGACATGGTATATTAGAGGTGAGGCAGATAGGAAGCTATTACTGACAAAGGGAATAAAATGTAACCATGCAGACTACTAGAACAGACTATTTTTCAGAGCACAGCAGGTGATTGAATCAAGGGCCTCATTAACACTAAACTATACTATTCTATACTATACCATGACACTATGCCACTACCCTTTTCTGTTTTGTTTTAAGGAGGGTGGATGTCTCAAGCTGGCTTTGTATCTGTCATCTTTCTGCTTGAGGCTAATCTTCCTGTACCTGTGATCGCAGACATATTAGTATTCCCAGATAGTTTTATTTAAAAAAAAAAAAAAATCCAGCTGATACATAATATCCTAATCCTTCCAAGTCAACAGACTTAAGTCTTGCTATTATAGCTGACATTAAGATTTAGAATAAAGGGGAACAGGAACTATTTCTGACATGAACTCAATGGCAGGCTCTTTGACCTCCCCACCCCCCAAGGGAGGAGCAGTCCTGCTAGGCCACAGAGGAGGACTTTCCAGCCAGTCCTGAAGATACCTGATAAAACAGGGCCAGATGAAAGGGGAGGAGGTCCTCCTCAATCAGTGGACTTGGAAAGGGGCAGGGAGGAGATGAGGGAGGGAGGGGGGAGGGCTTGGGAGGGAATGAGGGAACGGGATACAGTTGGGATACAGAGTTAATAAAATGTAACTAATAATAAAAATAAAATTAAATAAAAAAACCCCATTTAGAATAAAGCTGGGAAGTGGTGGCCCACACCTTTAATCCTAACACCTGGGAAACAGAAGCAGGTGGATCTCTTGAGTTTTAGGCGAGCCTGGTCTACAAAGTGAGCTCCTGGACAGCCAAGGCTACACAGAGAAACCCTGCCTCAAAAATAAAAAAGATTTAGAATCAAAGCTAATCTAAAATTTTTAATGTATTTTTAAAAACAGATCATGAACTCACCCAGCAGTACTTATATATTAACTAATACTAACCTGTCTTGAATATTCTTTCTGACAATTAGAAAATATGATTTGATGAGTCTTTCAATAACCTCACAATCTCGCTGTTCACGGGCAGACAGTTTTCGTGCAACTGGAACTGGCTGAAAGAGAGAAAAATATTATTTCTGTGCCATTTTGAAATGGGAACCTTTAAATTTAAATTTTTTGTGACTTTAATTTCTGCTTAGTGTCCACTACTAACTTGGTTCACTTGTAGATTTAAACAAAATTGTCATGGCTTACCACATCCAGCAAATTGACAGCATGGCCCTTTTGTGGACTTGCTGGCATAATTGGAATCGGTTTTGATTTTTCTTCAGCAAGTAATTCTTCAGCTTTTGAAGTTTTCAACATTCCTCTCCAGTTGCCTGTTGCTGGTTCCTGACCACCATCTCCAATCCCACCACCTGCAGATGCAACCTGGAAACACATGTTCCAACCCTGTACTCTGACAACAAATGAGGTTCATTTTCTTTGACGGTAATCAAGAACATACAGGTAGTAACTATCTGGAATTTATTCAGACAGATAATGAAGTCAGAGATGATGGTGGCATTTATCACTAAAAATCTGCTGGAGAGATGGCTCAGAAGTTAAGAGCACTGGCTGCTCTTCCAGAGGTCCTGAGTTCAATTTCAGCACCCACATGGTAGCTCTCAACCATCTCTAATGAGATCTGGTGCCCTCTGCTGCTGTGCAGGTGTACATGCAGGCAGAATATTGTATATATAATACTAAAAATCTAAGGGGTTCTGTTTGAAGCTTTCTGCCAATTCATGAACTATTTAATTATTTTTATTTACTGACTTATCAAAATGTTACATTTCCCCCACTCCTCAAACACTATATTAAAAGCACACAAGGAAACAGAACTGCCCTTGGTTTCATCTCAGAATAATTTAACACTTAGCCATTGAACTATGATCTTACAGTGCTGTGAGCTTATGGCCCTACATATTTCTAAAACTAGACTATATCCCCCATAGTCAAATGTAAAAGTAGATCTCTTTAAAGGAAGAAGACAACATCCTTAAACCCAACTATTAGATTTAACAAACTACCTAAAATGTGAAACTTAACATAAGCACAACATAAGCTCCCTCATGATCTGTACTCCTGAGGAAAAAAAAATCTAGTGAGAGAATCCATTACTACCTTTCATCACAATGGCTTCTGCAACCTTATTTTATGAGGACTGAACTTTTAAAAAAAAAAAGAAAAAACAAAAAAACCCAACTATTTACCATAGTTGGAAAACTAGTGCTTAGATCCTCTTTAAGGTCTTGTAATAGACTAAATCATAAAAACGGAGGAGTGCTATGGTACTTGTAAGAAAAACAGTAGTTTGGAGAATCATTAAGATTTTAAAAATCTGTCAAAGCGTCAGAAATATAAAAGCAATGTCTGTATATAGATGTTCGTGTTTGTTAAATAGACATGAATTATAATAAATCAAATGAAATCATAAGGAAAATGAACAAGGAATGGAATAAAACTTGTGCAGTAATTTGCATGGTTCTCTGAAGATCATAGCTGAGACATGGAGATATCTGTAAGGATTGGAGGGTGAGATAAACTTAGAAAGTATGTAATGAAAGAAAAAAATGGAAAAGGAATAGGTCTGGATATCCTACACATGATTTTCTGTGAATACTATTACCAAGAATTGACAAGCCTTAAACTCTCACAGTTTCCATGTTTTGAATTTGTGTAAGCTTTGAAAGCACATGTGAAATGCTATACTTAAGAGTTAAATATATATACTAATGGAAGCACTGGAGAGGTCAGAGCTCAGACCTTTACAGAGGAAGTGTCCCAAAGTAGCATTTCCATCTCAGAAATCTTAATCTCTTCCAAAAGAAGATATTGAAAGTGAATCTTGAAGGTAACAGCAGTAAGAAAGGTTACTGTTAGTTAAAACTGTTAAAGCTAGACTAATGCCACTTTACAAGGGTTAGATAAACATTAAGACCATAACACAGACAACAAAAAACAGAGGCCACTGTACAAACAGGTTCTTGATGAATTTGAAGTGTTTTAGTAAGAACCAAAGGAACCAACATTTCCATCTGAAGCAAGAGACTCACATTTTTAGTTTCTCTTCTGCTGTCCTGAATTAACTGTTAAAAGATATGTTAAAACATGCAATTTAACAAGCAAGATTTAAATAGCAATGGCTTGAAAATTTTAAAGTAGAAGATAGTTTCCTTTTAGAATTATTTTTCTGTGTATATCTTCTATAACGCAAGCAAAGGAAAGAATGTCAACAATAATAGTATGACACATACTTTGTTTTACCATTTAAAATCTTACATTAGGCTAACATAGTCTAACCACAATATCCGACATTATATTGTTTTATTCAGTGTACTGTCTCCAAACTAGGCATGCAGGCTTAGATTAGGAATCAGAACAGACCTTGCCATCAGCCTCAGCAGAAGCAGCAGGGGGGGGCTCCTGGGAGGCGGGTGCCAAAGCACTTGGAACTTTAGAAGACTAAAGGCAAAAATGCAGGGGAGGGAAAAAAAAAAAAAAATCAAGGATGCCAAAAATGCATTTGGAAACATTTCATAGACAAAATTTTCCTTCTATAATGAAATAGTAAAGTCATACAAAAAAAATAAAAGGAACCATGGAGATGATATATTCCTTATTTCCCATACCACTGTCACTTGTTAAGATTTTCTGCAGATTAACAAGAAAACCCAAATCCAAAAGCTGCTGCTGCTGCTTTATCTGGGGGTGGGTATGGAGTGGATGAAGGGTTCTTAGTAAGATCTTTTCTGACAAGAAACTCAAGGTAAGAGGTATAAGAACTGTTGAAAGTTATTGCTAAAAATTAAAACTTATTACATACACAGCTGCCTTCCCTCGTCTTTCCAAAAGCACTTATGATAAAATCACTGTTGAACAAATACGAATCTTAAAAAAGAAACCTTGACACCTAAGAGCCACCTTTCTTATTAAATTATTCTAAGCTTTAAAAAACCTGTATACTCTTATTTCAGCAACCCTTAAAGTATTAGAGACAGAAGAAGAGAAATACATTCTCACAGAGAAATATACCCGGCTGAGGCTGATCTTTGAGTGTGGGGAATAAACTATAAAAACAATTGCATTTATTTACCTTATCTCGTGATACAGCTGAAGGTAGTTCTCTTGCTAGCCTGTTTCTTCTTTGTTCCTATAAAATGTAACCAAGCCTTTGTAATTACCAGAATATTGAGATATGGGCCTAGTACAGCATGTTTATCTTAGTTGAAAAGTTTTATGGAGTATCTCACAGAGTTATTGTATTACTCTAGGAACTTACGCCATACTTGATTATATTTTAAAACAAAGTCATGAAACCTAATGCTTCCCTATGTTTGTTTTTACACAAACATATCTGTTACGGGATTCAACACACATAGCAACAGTGGCTCCTTTACCAGGGGCTCCCAAATGAAGGGAGTTGACAAACATCTCTTCCTTAGGAAGTTATGCACACTGACTTAAACTATCTCCACATCCATACGGAACACAGGCTTTTCAACACACCATGAAGAATTTGAAGACATATATACCTCATAAAAAATATAAAGCCTTAAATGTCACTCAAACTACAAAAGCAAAACAAAAACCATACGCTAATCAATAAATCCTTTTTGTTTGGTAAGGACAAAGTAAAACTAACTGTTCCAGGTGATTCTGAGAACTAGAATTATGAGAACAATGTAATGACTTTAGCATATTTCCTAGGCATACAAGAATATGCCAATCTCTTGTATGAAATTACTTGCAACTCATCTCCAACCTCTGAAAATAATGACTTACCTCTATATTATTGTTCATTAGCCCACAAGCATCAGCAAAGTCGGGATGTTTTGTGTTGATATAAGCTAGCTCAATTGCCACTAAGTTATGTACCTACAAAAAACAAAATAAGGCTAATATTAAAAAAATTACCAGGAAAACCTAACTTTGAGAAGTCTAAATATAAAAACTTATATAGAAATATTGCAAAAGTTTAAGAAACATTTTCAAATACTTCATGACTATACCTCAAATAATATTCCATTACCAATGACAATTAGCTCTAAATTATTTACCTTTCAAATTTAAAATTGCACTTCTAAGGAAACATGATATTAAGGGAGCTTTCCTATTACTGCAGAAAGTTATCTACCTGATGTAATTTTAAGTTCAATAAACAACTTTGTTATTCAAATTTGAGACCATGCATTACAGTGTCAAAGTTTATGTTCAGTTTTAGCAAGAATAGTTCATCAGTAGAGATAAGTTAAAGATGCTAATTTTCCCCTGATAGTAAACATATTTAAGCCTAAGTTAGTAATAACTTAGCCTTAACCATGAAGCACATAATTGAAATCAACAGGGCTAAAATTCCAATGAGACAGCAATCAAAAGGAAAAGTGAAAATTTATGTTTTTAGTCTTCTACAGAATTCCTAAGGCTTACAGAGATTAAGCATCAATCTTTATCTTTTAAAAAATAATATATGTTAGTTATTCATAACTGGCTTTACTTGTGATGTTTTCATCATGTTTATAATGTACTTTAATCATACTCACCACTACCATAAGTCCCCCTCCCCTTCCTGCTGATCCCTTTCTTCTTCACAACTAGCAGCCCCTCTTCTTTCAATTGTCTTTAATGACCCACTGAGTTTCATTAGGGCTGCTTACAGAAATATTGGAGAGGGTAAGGGATTGTTTACATGGCCACCTTTAAAGTGTTTTCTTTTCTTTTCTTTTTTTTTTTTTTTTTTTAATCTTCTAGCCTTTAAATGTTTCTGGTCACAGCTTTTCTCCAAAACTGACTCCCCCACTGCCAATTCTGAACAAAAGAAAAGTTATCAAAACATTACTTATCAAGTACCAAATGAACTATTACACAATGTGAGCTACTTGTTAACCCAAGAGTTGTTTGTTGGCCAAGGTTATAGTGCTTCTAGTTAAATCACAGGATACAGATAGAAATATGCTGAGGACCGTGGGCTGGAGAGATGGCTCAGAGATTAAGAGCACTGGCAATTCTTCCAAAGGTCCTGAGTTCAATTCCCAGCAACCACATGGTGGCTCACAACCGTCTGTAATGGTATTTGGTTTGGGAAAAATATGTGTAAAAAAAGAATAAAACTTTTTAAAAATATATGCTGAGGAAAAAAAAAAAAACAACAACAGAAGATTTCTTCTGCAGGTAGCACAAAAGGAACCAAGACTCTTATGACTGCCTTATCTCAAGTTCCAGAATACTTAATGGTGCAGAGCTGGTGACATGAAGTTCCCATGATTCTATAGTGTTAGATCAGGCTTGGGCATCTGACTCTAACAGTAATTTCTGCTAAGCAAGCAACCACTCAACCAAGAGTTCCAAGGACACTACAAGTGATGCTCAAATTAGTTTTAATGGTCAAAAGAAAAACAAAAAGCTCCTAACCAATTAGGGGCATAATGTAATTTCAAATACTTCAGCTCACATTTCTGTCAATTTTAGCATTTTTTTATGGGGATAGGGGTGGACCGCTACATCTCACTTACAGTAACAATTAACTCCTATCATTAGGACACAGAACAAGCAAAATGTGGAAGAGGCCAAATTACCCTGGTGTGCTTCAGACTAAAAGTAAACTTGCTGTAAAGGTCTGGTTTACTGAGTCCAGAGATAGAACTAATTTCCCAGAAAAATCAATGGCAGCACAGAAGAGAATCAGCTACCCAAGAACTTCAACAATATTCCATCCTCATAAAAACTTAGAATTTCAGGAAAGCAATGATTAAAATGTCAGAAAATACTGTATACTAGAATTACTAAAAACTTTCTTTGGGAGTAAGAGTTAAATACCTATGACTTGCAAAGTACACTGGGAAACATGCCTGAAACAATCATAATGTTATCCTGACAAACAACGAAGTTTTAAGCCTTTCAAGCCTGACAGTGGCTTACCATTTCATTAGTAACGGGCAACCGTTTCCGAAGAAGGCAAGTCACTACTTCAACTATTGCATCATGAAGTTTAGGGAACCGTAACAATTCCTGTATGCAATAAAGAAGTAAAAATGTCAGACTGTTTAATTGAGAATTAAATAATCACTGAAGTACTGAGTTAGACTGGGAACTTACATTTAAGAATGCCATTTGAAATCACTCTTAAGTCAGGAAATGAGTGCTCTGACTTTTAGCTCACACCGCCCACTCTGAGAAAGGACCTGATAAGCCTGTTCCGTCACATGTGTACCTGTGTGCTGTAATTGCTACAGTGCTGGATGATCCTCTGCATCTCCTCATGAACAAGCTCTACACACCGGAGGCTGGGTTCTTCCAGACGCTTGATCTGCCGTTTGACCAGTAACTCAAATGAAACTTCAGGCACAAATAAAGCAGGACGAGGGCCCTGAAACAACAAAACTTGGCTCTCTTATTGTAGCTATGTACAAGTTTAGTTAGGTCTTCCAAAAGATTAAAAAAATAATCTTATTCTTGTTCATTTTCATGAAAAATGTTTCAAGTATGAGAACAAAATAAACTGTGCATCAACTTAAAACATGCTCAAACAAAGCTTTAACCTTTTTCTTGTTAAGCATACTCACAGTAGCATTTCTAATGGCAGTCAAAATGTCAATAGTGTTAAGGCCACCTAGTGGGTCAACAGATTCTAAAGTTCGCCCAAAAGTCTCATGGAAAATATAACAAATTCTAGCACCACCGCATCTGAAAAGCAATGAATTATATGATTATGTACTGCTATAAAGAAAACAAGCTAAAAGTTATGCATTTCTTTAAGCTTTAAGGCCGTTTCATTTTCTGAGAAAGCCTTTTCATTAACCCACTGGCTGTACTAATCTATACTCCTACCAACAATGAATAAAGGTTTCTCTCTTAATATATATACTCTTAAGTCTATTCTAATTCTATTAATTTTCTTTCAAATTCTGTGATTTTTTTTTTCTCTAAAGCTGAACAGTATTCCATTTATGGATATACCAAGTTTTCATTATACATTTATTTGTTGATGGATAAGTAGGTTAATTCCAACTCTTTACTATAGTGAATAAAGCAACAATAAATATGAGGAGCAATTATCTTTATGGTAGGTCATGGATTTCACTGGGTATATACCTAAAGTGAAGTAGCTGTGTCAAATAGTAGTACTATTTGTACCTTTTTAAAAAAATTTTCAAACACAGCTAGGCGCCATGGTGTACGCCTGTAATTCCAGCACTCAGGGAGGCAGAGGTAGGTGGGTCTCTGTGAGTTCAAGGCCAGCATGGTCTCCAAAGTCCAGGACAGCCAAGGCTACACAGAAAAAAACCTGTTGCAAACAAAACAAAACCAAACCACACACACACATGCACATACACAGAATCATTTTCATAATGGATGTACTAATTTGCACCCCACTGTGATAAAGATTCCTCTCTCTCTAACATTTTGGCAAATTTGTTGATTAACACCACTCTGATTGGGCTGAGGTAGAATCTCAAAGTACTAAACAATTTTTAAAATAATTATTGGCCATCTACGTGGTTTTGTTAAAACTGTTTCATTTATTTGCCTGCTTGTTGATTAGAATTTTTATTTCCTTGGGTATTAATTTTTGCAATTAGTTGTAAATCCAGAATTTACATTAGCCTCTGTCTGAAGTGAAGTTTTACTCCCATTCTATAGGTTGTTACTCTGCTAATAGTCTCTTTTGCTACACAAACATTTTTATTTTTCTGTCCCCATACATTGATACTTGGGACAAGTTCCTGCGTTTTAGTGTTCTATTCAAGTTCTTGCCTACCCCAATGTCTTGAAGGATACTCCGTATGTTTTCCTCTACAAGTTTCAATGGTCTTTGATCCATTCTGAATTAAGGTTAAATAATCCAAAGTCATTCTGCATGTGAACATCCAGTTTTGCCAGCACTTTCTTTTTTTTTTTTTTTCAAATGAGTATTTTGCCATTGTCAAAAACAGGCATAGCTTTCTCATTTCTTGGTCCACTATTTTTATTCCATCTATCTGTTTTTTTGTTGGTTTGTTTGTTTTGAAATGCCAGTATCAAACTGTCTTTATCACTGTAGCCCTGCCGAATATTCTGAGGTTGGTATGTGGGCTTTTGTGGGCCCATACAAATTCTTGTATTTTCTAAACCCACGAAATATGACATCGCAATTTTGACAAACATTCCATTAAATCCATAAATTAATTTTGGTTTCACAGCCATTCTCAAAATATTAATTTTGTCAATCCAGGAGGATAGACGTTCTTGCCATCATCTAGTATCTTCTGGGATTTCCCCTTCTAGGGTCTTGAAGTTCTCTTTTCCTGATTATTTTTGGAGTTATTTGAATGGGATATTTTACCCAATTTCCTTCTCTTAGAGTATGCTGTTGATCTATATAAAGGATTTTTGATACTGATTTTATATTTTATTTTATATTGTGATTTTATGTTATATTTAATGGGTTAAGAGTTTTCTAATAGAGATAATGAGGTTTTTTTAAATAACAGAATCATCATCTACTAAGACAGATATTTTGACTTCTTCCTTTCCTATCCCTCCTTCTTTTATGTCTTTCTCTTGTCTTCAACTCAAAATATTTTTGAGCCAGTTTCTCTATTAAAATTAATTTCAGGATTATGAATATTATGGTTTCACATGATTTACTATATAATTATGTGAAATAAGGGTTGACGCAACTAAAAATTATAAAATAGTGTTTCCCTGCCCTAGTTTTCTTCAGGTAGCTTATTAGCATCTCCATGAAATAGTACCTTATTTGTTTCTAAGTCAGCCAATTATTTTACTAAAAGGATAGATAATAAATATTAGGCTTTTTATTATTTGTTGCAATTACCCAAACCTGTTAGTAAGTACAAAAACAATCTATAAAAAAACGACTTGAGTTATCTATGCTGGAGTAAAACATAGCCTGACATTTAAATCAAGTGTTTGTTTTAAAAATGATTAAAATGGACAGAGAGGAGAGAGAAAAAAGGAGGGGGGAGAAAATGTTTAGTTAGGTATTTTCATTTACTGCTGGCAGTCAGTTGTTTGTGATCAAATATTCTGAAGAAATGATGCCAAGATAGTACATATAGCACCTGATAAAATTCAGGCATTAGTCTATCTTACAGCAGATGTGTAGAGAAATGTGTAGGTCAAAGTAAACAGAAGGAATAATCTCACATTGGTGAAATTAATGGTAATTCTATTTTTCTGTTTTATTTTTATTTACCTGTACAAGTTACAAGTTTCACTACCACTTACACTATGTGTGCTGGCCATGTCTAGACCATCACGTAAAGCTCTTCCATATTGGTTTAACATGCTAAATGTAGACCACTAACTTGATTTCTAAAACTAAAGTGACTTCTTTTCTAGAGTGTGGAGAGCTACCTGTTTGTCAGGCTGCTTTGTTATTGAGCTCTTAGCAAAAAACCATGTTTTCACCCTGGCCTTCACCTGGAGTCAGGAATAAGCAAAATATTTTGCCAAGTTCACTTCCTTTTGTTTGAGACAGCAGGCACGATATTTTGCCAAGTTCACTTCCTTTTGTTTGTGTGAGGATCACACAGACAGATGGTCGAGGTAAACAAGTTTGACTTCTTCATGAACTCCTTCATTGTTCTAAGGCTCTGACTATGAAAAGGGATTATGTAATAAACTGGGCTGACTGGCAGACCTCTCAAACAGACCGGATGTATAGTGTGTTGGTTTTTAAATTTTCTTTCAATTCTCACTACTCACTCAAGCACTGTTCAACTCTGCTGGTGGGCTCCAGCAGTTTGGTGTCTGAACAGGGACACTGAGATACATTGAAACAACGAAGGACACCACAAGTATTGGCAAGCTTGGATCATAAAGAGAAAAGAGTGCAATGAGTAAAATTTGAGAGTAAAAATGGGACAAGGCAGCCTCATGTTTTTTGTAGGGAATTTAATTAAAGATAATCTGAATATGCGGCATGGAACTGAAAAAGTGAAACTTTCAGGGTTAGAGAGAAAGAAAGAGGTTGGAAAGATGGGAGGCTTTAGGACAAAATGAGATTAAACCATCAGCTCTTCCAGAGAGTTTTATGTCCTTCCTGATGATAATAATTCCTTGTTAGAAGAAGACTGTGAGGATGACTTAGATCCTGATAAGGTTGCAGAGTTGGAGGAAAAAGCAGCTACATGTATTCTGAGAGATACCCTCCGATTCAGGCTATAAGTGTTAAAAACTTAAGCCTTTTACTCAAGCCCTGTTAGAGTCCTTGTCTACCGAGGTCCTCTACTCAGGGAACTGGAAGCAATTAGCAAGAGTATGTTTATCAGGAGGAGATCATTTATTATGGAAGTCAGAAATTACAAAGCACTGGCAAGTTACAGCTCAATCGAGCTCAAGGAGTACCTATAACTTTGTGCTTGCTGGGAAGGGAAACAGGAAAACAATTGAATTTTGATGTGACCATTTATGCTCAAGTAAATGCTGCTGCCCAAAAGGCCTGGAATAAACTTTTGCAAACAGGTAGACAGATGAAGGATTTATTAAAAATCTGTCAGAGACCTGGAGAATTATTTCAAGATTCTGTAGCAAGATTAATGCAAGCAGCAAGCAGGGTTTTAGGCGATATAGATTCTGAATTATTATCAGTAAAACAATTGGCCTATGAAATGCTTAACAGTGCCTGCTAAACAGCTTTGAGACCCTTTAGGAAAAAAGGAAATATTTCTAACTATATTAGGTTATGTTCTGACATCAGACCACATTATACTCAAGGAATGGCTATGGCTGCTGCCCTACAAGAGAAGACTATTAAAGAGGTATTATTTCAACAACAAAAAGGCCCAAAGAATGGAATATCTGGTAGTTATGGGCGAATGGGACATCAAAGAAAAAATTGTCCTCATTTTGATAAGAAGGGAGTCAAAAGGTCTATGTCCAAGATATAAAAGAGGAAAGCATTGGGCTAATGAATATAAGTCTAAAAGAGATGCTGCAGGAAACCCTTTAATTCAAGGAAACTGGAAAAAGGGCCATTATTACCTCAAAGTATGGCAAACAGTTCAACCTTATGTCAGAATTTTATGGCTCAAACTGCTAAAACTAGAAAAGCATATTTTTCATTATATTATTCATTATTCATTACATGGATGACATTTTATTGGCTCATAAGAATGAAAAAATTTTATTAAGTGCTTTTGAACACTTACAACAAACTTTGAAGGTTCAAGGTTTAATAGTTACACCAGAAAAGGTGCAAACAGTCACCTTATTTGCATACCCTCAGATTATTATGCCTCAAAAAACTCAATTGAGAAAAAAACCTAAAAACTTTAAATGATTTTCAAAAGGTGATATTAATTGGCTTAGACCCCATTTGAAGTTAACTACTAGGAAACCAAAAACTAAAACCACTTTTTGACATTTTAAAAGGAGAGGCTAAACCTTTGTCAAAAAGGGAACTTACCAAAGAAGCTCATAATGCTTTGCAAAAGATAAAATTAGCTATTAAAAAACAGTATGTTCAATATATACATTATTCAAAAAATGGGATATATATATATTTTGGCTACTGTTCAGACTCCAACTACTATATTATGGCAAAAAGGACCATTATTATGGTTACACTTGCTTATGTCTCCTATACAAGTTCTAACACCATATTATGAAACACTGGCTAGTTTAATTAAAATGGCAAGCATAAAATCTCGCAAATATTTTGGTAAAGAGCTTTCCTTAATTGGAGTTCCTTTTACCAAACAACAAATAGACTGGTTATTTCAAAACACAAATTATTGGGCCATAACGTTGCTCTTTATTTAGGCCATATTGACAATCATTATCCAAAAGATAAATTACTTCAATTTGTAAGATAAATTACTTCAACATGCTTTTGAATTTCCTAAAATAATTAAACAAGAACCATTACCTCAAGTTCCAACAATATTCACTGATGGATCTTCAAATAAAAAAACTATATGTATACTGCAGGGACAAACTTTTGTTTTACAAACATTTACCAGCCTCAGCTCAAACTGTAGAATTAGGAACTATATTCACAGTCTTTAAAAATAAGGCTTCCACCTCTTTCAACTTGTATACTAATAGCCATCATATTGCTAAGGCTTCACAAATCCTACAGACTATAACATATATTGATACGACTAATAAACAAATACAAGATCTATTTTAAAATATATAACAAAATATCCAGGGCCATATACAACCTTATTAAATAGGGTATATTAGAGTTCATTCAGCACTTCCTAGACCTCTAACTTTAGGCAATGATTTAACAGATCAAGCCACACACGATCAAATTAATTCAACAAAAATTGGCTCAACAATCTCATGCCTTACATCATCTTATTATCAGAAAAACGGCTGGACAAATTATGTTTTTCTTGTCCTGAACATTTTAATATACCTCAATAAGATGTCAATCCTAGAGGACTGACTCCCAATCATTTATGACAAATGAACATAACTCAGATCCCAAAATTAAAAATAAAAACTAAAATATGTTTACATAACAATTGATACTTTTTCAAGACTTATCATAAAAACTCCCTTAACAGGAGAAACCACCAAACACAATCTAAATGTTTTGCTACAATGGTATTCCTTCCATTACAAAGACTGATAATGATACTACATACATGGATCAAGCTTTTCAACAATTTTATAAACAATTGAATACAAGTCATAAAACAGATATTCCATATAATCAAGGTCAAAAAATTATAGAGCATGCCCATGGATCTCTTTAAGAACAATTACAAAAAATAAAAAAGGACAAGTTATATCCCTAAACACCACAGAATTATATTAATGATACTCTTTAAAGTTTTTGAATGTGGATCTACAAGGCCATTCTACGCCTGATTGATTGTGGCACCCTAATAACCAAAGATAATTATTCCCAAGTGAAATGGAAACACCTAATTACTGGAATATGGCAGGGCCCTGACCCTGTATTAATATGGGGAAGAGGTGATGTTTGTGTTTTTCCGAAGGATGCTGAAGGAGCCAGGTAGATCCCAGAAAGGTTGGTACGATTTGAAGGAGGTGTTCCCCAGAAGGAGGATGTTCCTGCTGCTGACCATGGTGAATTCTGTCTTGATGGTGAATGGAGAGCTATATTGGGCTTATTCTCCTGACCCACTTTTGTTACATTCTGCTCCTGAGAGAAGATGTGCAGAGAAACCTCTTAAGATACAATGTGACTGTACTTGATTGATGTGGTAATCAGGACAATTCTCAACAAAATCAGGAAGAATGAAAAAGATGACTGCCTATGGGACTTTGGTGGTCTGATTCTGGTTTTCAGCAGACTTACATTTGGAAGTTTGCCACAGAAACTCTTGGAGGCCCAGTAACTGCCTATGTATATTCTCCTTATGCTTTGTTGTTTGGAAATGTTAACATTTTTATACAAGATTCAAACTTTAATGTTTCTTGCCATCAATGTAAACTAACAACTGTATATTCTAAGCTTTCAAATGGACAACAGGTTTTGTTGTTCAACAGCCTTTCATTGTGGTTCCTGTGAATGTTTCTCAGGCTTGGTATTTTGATAAGGGGTCATCTTTTAAGTCACTTTTATGGAATGTTATAGGACTTGGCTTATTACTCTTACTAGAAGCATGTCTCCTACCAGTGATAATTAAAACCTTCATCAAGGCCTTTTAGAACGTTAAAGCTGATCTGCATAAGATTAAACTCCAGTGTCTACCGTAGCGGAAATTTACAGCCAAAGATGGCTGAAGAATATTCAACCTAAGACAGGGCATGAATGATGGATTTCATGTACCAATGATGGGTAAGAATAAATCTTTCAAGAGAGACAACCTAAAACAGGCACAATTTTCTGTTCCATAGCTCTTAAGTTATGGTCAATTTTTAAAATACAAAAAAGGGAGACCTGTGGAGAGCCACTCGTTTGTCAGACTGCTTTATTATTGAGCTCTCAGCAAAAAAACAAAACAAAACAACAACAAAAAAACATGTTTTCACCCTGGCCTTCACCTGTCGTCAGGGATAAGCAAGATGTTTTGTCAAGTTCACTTCCTTTGGTTTGAGACAGCAGGCAGGATGTTTTGCAAAGTTCCTTTTGTTTATGTGAGGATCATACAGATGGTCGAGGTAAACAAGTTTGACTTCTCCATGAACCTCTTCATTGTACTGAGTTGCTTTGCTCTGACTATGAAAAGGGATTATGTAATAAACTGGGCTGACAGTTTCCACTGGCAGCCCTCTCGAAGAGATTCCATGTGTAGTATGTTGGTTTTAGTTTTCTTTATCCTCAATTCCCACTCAAGAACTGTTTGACTCTGACAGCGGCTTCCGGCATTAGAGCCTTGCTTTCCCCTCTGACTTAGGTTTCTTTTGCTATGATAAACACCATGACCAAAAACAACTTGGAGAGGAAAGGGTTCACTCTGTGTCACAGCATACAGTCCAATATGAAGGTAAGTCAGGGCAGGAACTCAAGGCAAGAATCTGGAGGTGAGAAGTCATGGAGGAGTGCTGCTCACTAGCTTGCTTAGCCTGTGTTCTTATGTAACTCAGGATCACCATCCAAAATGGGCTAGGCCTTCCCACATTAATCAGTCAAGAAAATGCCTGACAAATTCACGTATAGGCCAACCATATTTATACATCTTCCCAGCTGAAGAGTTCCTCTTCTCAAATGACTCTAGCTCCTGTCAGATAGCTACAAAACTAACCAATATGCCTGCCTTACCAATCCCAGTTATGGCCAGTCAAGAAAGATGCTTATCAATCCCAGGACTGCTCTTCAAACTGAAAACTCCCACTGGTTACACTTAACAATGGACAACTGCAGGACAAAAGAGGAAAAAAATCATTCTTCCCACCCTCCTTCCTCTAAAACCTTTAAGAATAACCCCCATTCTGCCATGTGGACCTGATCTCTCCTCAGAGCCCCTGTTCCCCATGCAGCTGTCTTCTATGATATTAAAATTTAAAATCTATTCTAGTAAAACTCACAAATAAGATAATCTGCCCACTTGGCCTCAAACCCAGAACTTTATATAAGTGCACTAAAGAAACAACTGGGCTGGGTATGTAGCTCAGTGACAGAGTACTTGCTTAAACAACAATGACCCAAATTTATTTTAAGTACAATTATTCTTGTGGTACTTTGAATGAAAAAGTTCAGATGAGAAGGTTCAAATGTTTCAATCCTCCATCTACAGTTGTGGCATTGTTTGGGAAAGTTAGGTTTGGTCTTGCTCAGGAAGTATGTCACTGGGTACAGGCTTTGAGGTTTCCAAGCTACACTCCATTCCTAGTTCACTCCCAGCCTGCTGCTCCAGTCTCCTGATTGCTGCCATGTTTCCCCCACTGTGATGGTGCTAAGTTTCTTAGTCTCTCTGGAACCATAAGGCCAAATAAAACTACTTCTTAATATAAATTGCCTTGGTCAGAGTGTTTTATCATAGCAATAGAAAAGCCACTAATACAGTTTTAAAAGTTAAAGGCTGGTGGGATGGCTCAGTAAGTATTGCATAGTAACAAGATGCTATCTTGCACTTTGCCCTGATAGACTTGGAAACTAGAGCAGAACAATATCGTGGTAGTCTGGTGTATGACAATCAATGGAACTACTCACACTATACAGCAGTGGTTCTCAACCCTTTAATACAGTTCTTCATATTGTGGTGTGCCCCCAACCATAAAATTATTTTTGTTGCTACTTCATAACTATACTGTTCCTACTATATGAATTAAAATATATGTGTTTTCTGATGGTCTTAGGCAATCCCTGTGAAAGGGTTGTCAACCTCCAAAGGGGTCATAACCTATAGGTTGAGAAATGCTGCTACAGAGAATCAGAAGATTCTCACCAAGTATTCCAGCAGTTATTCCCTCCCTCAGCTGCAAGTCATCTTGGGAGATGAGACTAGAAAAGGAAGTGAAAAGTTAAGATTGAAAGTGGGACATATAATGCAGAATCCATGAGGCTTCCATCCAGCATGGGGTGGGACATGGCATCAATGTAGCTATTATGAGATTACCACACTTCTGTAACTAACTCTTTACATGTGCTCTGTAAACAAGTACAATATACTCATTAGTCTCATCAGTTGGACTTTGGTGAAGTCAGCCACTTCATATCTGATATTTGGGGTGATTAGATGTTCATTTGTGCTTCCCCAGGAAAAGAAACAGTGAGTAGTGGTGCTTGAACATACGCCCGACAAACCAAGCTCAATCTCTCAATCTCACAAGGTGGCAGGAGAGAACCAACTTCTGATAGTTGTCTTTTAACCTCCACAGGTCTACTGAGAGAGACAGAGACAGACACAGACACAGACAGACAGACAGACAAAGACAGAGACAGACAGAGGGAGGAAGGAAGGGAGAGCAAGGGAGAGACCAAGCATTTCATTTTAAACATTGGGGGGGAAAAAAGAACTATTTCAAAGCCTGCCATTATGGCATGTCCTTACAATTCTAGCTATGTAGGAAGCTGAGATAGGAGGATCATGAGTTTGAGGAGAGCCTAAGCAACACAGGCTTTTAAAAGGTTTTTTTTTAAAGTTGTTTCACCATGTTTTTATACACAGTTTATAAATATTTGACGCAATAATATTCCTCTTCCTGTCATTTTGACAAATTTATATTCCTGTTTTATGGATAATAAATCAGTCAGATGATCTAAGTCACTTCAAAGCTAAAGTAACCTTGCAATCCAAGCAAACAAATCTTTGCAAAAACTTCTTACTTACAGCTCAGAAGTTTCGATGTACTTTGCCGTTCCTTCAATGGTGTTACAATACTCTGTGGCAAATTTGGTAATAAGCTGGAGTAAAGTTGCACTTTTATCATCCACAGGTTCACCATAGCTATTTAGAAGGGATTGATACTGAGCAGCTAAAACATTTATCCTAGTTTTTAGTTCTGGTAAACAATCTCTGATGTGATGCATAAGTAACCTAAAGATTAGAAAAGCAGAGTTGTAGCATAAAATTAGGTACCAGATACTTCAAGCAAGTCAATTAAAAATATGTAAGAAGAGAAAACATCCTAGTACTCAGATTCTAAAAGTGTCTGAGAACTGATGACTATTCACCAGAAAAACTACTAAAGAGCCAAGGATTTGGGATGATCAGTCTTAATTGAGTTGATCACTAATGGCTAGTGAGGTAATCAATCCTATCTATATGATGAAGCTGTCATGAAAACTCAAGCAGAGTTCATGAAACTAAAAGGTTCTGCAGAATAGCATGCCCACAGAGGGTATAAAGCCCTGGTTCACTTTTCAATATTCCATATTTTTCACCTTATCTATCTCTAACTGGTTTACCTGTGTCCTTTAGAATAATCTTTTTTTATGCATGAGTATAAAAATTTATGACCCCTGAGACCTAGCACCTATCCCACTAAGGAATAGTTACTAAGAAGCACATCCATATAATCTTTGCTGGCAATTGACACCTGAAGTAGAAGGGAAAATCTATAAAACTCTGAGGACTTAACCTATAGGATGTGATGCTGTCTCTACGTAAATATTGTCAGAAGTCAGAAGGCATCTAGTTACAATCTACTGAAGAATTACTTGTACAGTATATGGTGAAAACCCTATATAACTCTGCTGTCAGATATACTTTCTGTTCATTTCAGTAACTGTAAGAATAAGAAAACATATCACAAGAACAGGAAATAAAGCAATCTTAATCCTTAGCCTAAAGAAAATTATATAAAAGTAACTGGTTTTCACCAATACTTTTGACATATGCCTTTAGCCCACCAACTGTAGTGATTGCTAGAAAACCATAAATAAAACTAAAACAATACACATTATTTTTATCTCATTATAATCTAAAGTAAGGCACTCAGTTCAATTCTACCTGTAATTTTGTTTTAATGGTCTAACTTTTACAAGAGGTATTATTCAGCATAGTATTATAAGTAAATCCTTCTTATTAAGATCTAAGTTCATCTGCCTTCAATTTATAGGATAAAAGAAAATGGTTTTCAATCTAGTCACTTGTATGAAACTCATGTTATTTCTATTATGAATAAATGTAAAAGGAATTAAGTATCATGTAATAGTCACATGTAATGTCTGAGGCATATCATGTGATAACTGAAAATTTTACTTAAATTCATGTAATCTAAAGTGTTTGGAAATCATCTGATATCTCAGTAAAGTTCAAAACAAAATTAATTGTTAACATTTTCTTACCTGACCAGTCAGGGTACTATAGTTGCAACTGCCCTCCTAATACCAGTCCCCAAAGCTTCCTGCACCTATACTGACCGCTGTCAGCTTGCTACTGTCCTCATGGGTCCTATCAAGCGGATGAGTATTCTGATGTTGATTGATACTTCAACAAGCCAGACATAGATGGCTATGAATTGCCTAAAGAGATGAACATACTCCTTGGCTATGATTTGATTCCAAGCACCAAATCACTGATGCTGCTTTATGGGCATGTGGAAGTTAAATAACTCTGCTGGTGCTGTTTATATTCTGAAGGCTATCAAGGACAAAGGAAGACACCATAAGCAAATTTACCCCTATCCAGGAACTTAGATCAACTTTAAATGAACTAAGAATCTGCACTCCACAGGACCTGGACCTCAATGAAGCATAAACTTCTTTTGAGGAGCTTGCCAAAGATTTGCTGCTACAGCTACTTGATTGTAAACACTAATGAAATGTTGTATTTCAACAAATTTTCTTTCAGTATTAAACCATATAACAGCAATTTGGGAAATGAGTTTCAACTAAAAAAAATAAAAACATTTCCTACTTAAGAAAATTATTTGAATACTTATTCTAGACTACATGGTTTACTACCAAGCATCCGAATAAAAACAGAGACATTTGCTTTACAAGGACCCAGAAGTACAGTTGTAAGGAACAGTGAACATATGAAAGTAAACAGCAATATTCTAAGACAACTGTTGGCAAAACAAAAATATCTCATCTCCAAAAGACAAAAATGTTACCTATTCAGGGTCCTGGCAAGATACTTTGTTCCATTTCTGTTGGCCAGAGATGGGTATTTCTTTTGAAGAAAAGCATATTCATCACGGATTGAATCAGTTACACTCTTCTTATTGTTAATATCTAGCTGGCTCCTATGGTTGAAAAATAAAAAATTGTTTAATTAAAACCAATACTATGCTTTCACTGCTCTGGATGCCTGTTTGCACTAGATGATGTTTCTTGGCTTCTAATTGTTTACTTAGTCCTTGAGTGCTTTACAACAAACATTATCTTTACATTCATAACGCACAGATGTCTCAGTCAATGGATTCATCCAAGGAAGGCAAAAACAGCCAAGATTTGAACTGTACGACTTAACTTAGTATCAGCTTTATTGTTACTGTTAACCCACCCAAAGGCAGTATCCTTAAGTAAGTTGTAGACTGATATAAAAATGCAAGTATATCTTAATCATCTATATTTTATCCTTGGGCAGGTGGCTAATTTCTACCAAGAATAAAAAAAGTTAACTTGAAGTGTAATTATCTACAAATACAGAATGTAGAGGCATATATAGCACATGCTTGCCTGAAAAGAAAATAGCGGAAAGTTTTCTTTAAATGGGAAAAGGAATATATGGAGGAATATACACAGACAATTGAAATGAACTTTAGATATCACTTAATAAAATATTTATTTTTTTAAATGACCTGAGGGCTAAAGACGTCACAAGTGATTAAAAGTCTACTATATCTAGCCTATATAAAAACTAGAATTAGAATTTGGTCTTTTGACAAATGTTTTCCTTCCCATACAGCAGCTCTGACCTAGAGAAAAACGTCACCTGAGCACAGCACTGCCTCACACTAGCCCTACTACTCTGTAAGAATTCCATGTATACCATTGCAAAGTGCTCACTATAAAATGTCTAAAACACAGATAATGCAACAGTAGGGTTTTTTTTTCTATAGAATTTTAATAACAGCAATTTTCAGAATACATCTTTAAAGTTTCCAAGTCACATCCTGGCAATTACACAGCATTACTAATACTATGTGGTTAAAAGTCATTAAATTCCACCACCTTTAAATTGTCCTGATTGGGTAAAAATTAGATACTTTTTTTTTCTTTACCCAATGCCCTTCTCATATATAACTTAAGCAGCAGGCAAGAATTTGTGAAGGTTAATTATGAAATCATCTTCTATTGTGTTCACCTTAAAAATAGTTTCCATTAGAACAATGAGAGAAGAAGAAAAAAATTTTAAGAGGGCCACCGAAGTGACTCTATGAGTAAAAGCACTTGCTGCCAAGTCTGACACCCAAGTTTAAACCCCAAAACACAAATGGGAGGAGAGAACTGGTTCCTGCCAAATTGCCCTCTGACCTCCACATAAATGTTAAAAAAAACTTTTTTTTTTTTTTTTTTTAAATCTTAAAAAAACAAAACCACTACCACCAACAAGTGGTTGTGAGTCAATGTGGGTGCTGGGAAACAAACTTTGGTCCTCGGTAAGAGAAACAAATGTTCTTAACCACTGAGCCAACTCTCCAGCCCCTTCATTTCATTTTAATTGCTAACCTGTTTACTACTCCAATTATTCCAAGCTTGACTGGAATAACCCTTCCCATCAATACATCCATGGCATCAGTACCCGCATCCATGAGATCAAGTTTGGTGATCACAGCTAGAGTTCTGCGCCCTGGTAAATATAAAAAGAAGGGAGAAGACAGAACCATTTAAAAAAAGGCATTAAGTTTAGTAAAGGAAAATCTTCAACTATAATTCTACCTAACATTTTGCCTTTTTCATCATTTTGGTAATATTTTTCTAACCTTTGCTTCCAGAGCTTTATCTAAAATCAATTTAAATATGGCATACAATTTTAAAACTTGTTTTCATGAGTAATTTTTAAAAATTATGCATATATAAGCATGTCTATGTATGTGCATGCAATGGGGGCCAGAAGAGGGTGTGCTCTTAACCACTGAGTTAACTCTCCAGGGTCCAAAAGTAATTTCTTATAAGTTTGTAGGTCAAGATCTCTAAGCATTTTAAATTTTAATTGCAATTTTTTTCAGATTTTTTTTTATTTATGTGTATATGTGTGTATCTACATGTGTGTATCTACATGCAGGTGTGCTGGTGCTATCTTTGGAGGGCCAAAAAGGGTGTGGCATCCCTTGGAGCTGAAGTTAATTACTATGTATAATTTTTGACCCCCCTCCCCTCCACACCCAGTACCTAATCCTTTGGCAGTGCTTGGGAAGAAACCCAGGGCAAGCTAAGCAATCACTGATCTCTGTGAGTTCCTGGACAGCCTGGTCTACAGAGTGAGTTCCAGATCAGCCAAGGGAAACACTGTCTCAAAAAATAAAAACAACAACAAAAAAGACGTTACTTTTAAGTTGTACCTAATTGCTTTTGTGTATGTGCACATGTATTTATGTGAAGTCTATACATGGGATGTCTTCCTCCATTGCCTTCCATCCTATTCTTTGAGGCAGGGTCTATCACTGAAGTTGGAACTCACCAATTGGCTAGCTGAACAGTAAGCTAGTAAGCCCCTCTACCCTTGCCCAGGTACTGGGGCTACTAAGGTATTCCATTGTGCCTACCTTCTAGGAATTTGAACCTAGGTCCTCATTCTTGGACTGCAAATGCTTTTCCAACTGAACCATCTCTCCAGCACTACTGCTAAATTTTCTGTTTGTTTTTAGTTTTTAAAGAGACAGGGTGTCTCTGTGTAGCCTGGCTGTCCTGAACTTGCTTTTTAGATCAGGCTGACCTTGAACACACAGAGATCCACCTGCATCTACCTCCTAAGTGCTAGGATTAAAGGCATGCACTACAACTGGCCTTCCACAATTCTAAATTTTTGATACTATATATTAATATTGGATGAAATTATCTCCCTGTAATATTTGACAATTTAGATTATTAAATCATCTACATAACAAGACCCAGGCCAGCCTGGGCTACATAGTAAGAGACTGTCTCAAAAACTAAGATTACTAGATCAAATGTATACCCATCTTATTGCTTGTTTTTTTTTTTTTTATGTCTTTATTGATTTATTTAGAGACAGGTTTTCATGTAGATCAGGCTATCCTCAAACTTACTGTAGCTGAAGATGTCCTTTTCCTGCTCTTAGCTCCCAAGTGCTAGGATTACAAGTGTGCACCACCATACCTGACTAATTATAGAAATTTTAACACTTGTAGCATTACCATCAAATTTTTATTTGAAATTATTTTTCAAAGCACACACTCAAAAAAAGTTGTAACACAGATGTAGGTCTTCAGGAATCTAGTTGAAAAAAAAAAATGGTTTCCATATGAGTCAATTATCCACTCACTCCACAAAGCTAGCATTTCATACAGACTCAGAAGCTTCCAATAATCTCAGTATCACTAAATCATAATCTGGGTAAAGAATGATTTATAAATAAAAGAGATGCCTTCAAAGACTCCCTTTTATACTGAGTTTGTCTAGTGTTTTTTTGTTTTGTTTTTTAATTTGCAGAAAGAAGATTTTATAATTACTTCCTATATCATAATAATATAAATTTATTTATTCCTAAATATTGGCTATTTAAAAACTGAAATTTCATTTACACAATTAAGGAAATATTGTACCAAATAATTTGATGTTAAAGTTATTGTGTAGCTACTGCAAATATAAATCTTATGGAAAGTATTTTTGCCTATCCTTTTTAGCAATCAAGTAATTGTTTTCTATCCTAAAATTATTAAAAAAGTAGGAAAGCATTTGAAGATCTGTATTAACTGGAGGCACTCTTTTCAATAATACTCTTTTCTTGAGGAAAGATTTACCACTGTAAATCAAACGTCGATTAAATATAAACATCTGTCCTTACCATCTGGATCTACCTCTCTGGAAATCTTGAGTGCCTCTGATGTTGCCATATCTGTATTTGCAGCAGTAACAGCAAGGATAATGGAATTAGGATTACTGATGAACCGAAGAATAAGCTCTCTGATTTGAAGCTCAATATCCTTGGGTTGATCACCTACAGGTACCTAAACCAAACAAAGACAAGCAATAATCAAAATCAACTCAGCTTTTTCCCATACATTGAATTCATAGAATACAGGTATTTTTGTACTTACAAATAGCTAAAGTAAATTAACAATGTACTATAGAGGTATCTGTGAATCTGGTAATATACAAAGCCTCAAAAAATGTAACTCTTCCAAATACCAAAAATTCATTATTGAATATATCTTACATTAAAGTCTGCTGGGTATCAATTGCATACAGATGATCATTCATTCATTCATTCATTCATACAATGTTTTGTGATCTGGTACTCCTTTACATGATGTGTTAGGTCACAGCAATAAAATTAAGAGACTCAAATTCCTGCCTTTGTAGGGCATGTGTCCTAGTGATAAGAGGCAATTAATAAGCAAACACAAATATATCATCCAAGTAGCAGATAGGCCTATCAAGAAAACACTGTAGAGCAGAACAGAGTTTGGGGAATGATGCTTTTAAATTCTTACTTTAAATGATGTTTTAAAACAAAATAATCAGGATTTACTTCAATAAGATAATGATGTTTAGGTGACTAGGCAGAAATTAAAGGTAAACAAGCAACAAGCAAAACAAACCCCACATAAATATCTAGGGAAAGAACATTCTACATTGAGTGAATAATGGCAGATGTGTAGGAAAAAGAAATTAGAGAGAAATAACACATGAGCTGAGTCTAATCCCAGGATTTAGAAGAATAAGGAATTCAAGGTCATCCTCAGCTACACAGACAGTTAAAGGCCATCCTGAGATGTTGAAATAAACTAACAAAGTGAGAAAATAATACAGGAGGTTCCCAATAATGAGGAAACTGGGAAGTCACTGAAGAGATTTTTTTTCCTTAATTTTCTTTATTTTATGTGCACTGGTGTGAGGGTGTCAGGTCTGGAGTTACAGACAGTTGTGAGCTGTCATGTGGGTGCTGGCATTTGAACTTGGGTCCTTAGGAGGAGCAAACAGTGCTCTTAACCACTGAGCCGTCGCTCCAGCCCTACTGAAGAAGATTTTTAAGCTAAGAAATGATACAATCTAATTTTCACCTTAGTAGAATACTGTGGTTACTTAAAAATAAAAAACAAAGGAGACCTAGTACTATTTATCCGGTAATGTATTACATCAATCCAAGTGAAATAACAATAGCTACCTCTGCCACAAATATGCTAAGAGGTGATAGGATTCTGGATATATTATAAAAATAAGGAAAGCCCAGAGGATTTGCTGAAAGGAAGGGAGGTAAAAGGCAAAGAAATATCAAGGATGACTGTAAGGTTTTGGCTGATCAGTTAATACAGTAGAATTGCCATGTATTGAGATGACAGAAAAATGAGGAATTTGGTATTAGCCATAGCAAAGCTATAGTGCTTATTAAAGCATTTAAATGCATATGCCAAGAGGATAGCTGGATATGGATCTAGAAATACTTTGAATGTCAACATATCAAATTCATGCACTTAGTGTTATAAGATCTGCTAATACTATCAATCTAATTAGAGTGTTACATGTACCTGAAGAGGACAAGAGGTCAAAAAAAAAAAAATTGGCACTGTTTATAAACTTGGTGAGAGGGGAAGAAACCAGCAAAAGATAATGAAAAGGGGTGGCCAGTGAGATTACAGATAAAATTGTAGACTATGATACCCTAGGAAGTAAAGAAAGTGTTTTAAGGAGAAAGAAGGGCTCAACTTTTTAAAAATGTTCTGATAATAACAGTAACAACAAAATCAATTCATTCTCATATTAGGTTAATGCTAAACAGAAAACAAAACATTTCTTTATATGAAAACATGAGTATCATATATTCCTTACTTTGGTCATTCCTGGTAAATCCACAAGTGTCAGATTGACAACGTTGGGTGAGAAAACCTTAAGATGGATTGGCTCAGGGCTTACTCCCTAAAAACAAGTTTCAAATATATTACAATCATATTAATTTTCCATTAATTATGAAATGCTAGAACAAACTACATTCAAATGCATAGATTTTAGATGCTACTAAATATTTATTAAACTGTGGCTCCTAAAATCTTTCAATAATAAAAGCTTAATGAAACATGAATGAGAAGACAGCCAATCATATAACAAGTAGGTTATAATCCGACTCAACCCTATACCATTAATGTATAAAATTTCTTTCCCTATACTAGTTCACTTTTTCTATACTCATATATCCATCTTAAAAAGGCTTAACAGATTAAGAACTTAAAGAACAATGCACTCTTCATTTATCCAAAATTATGATGTTCCCAAGTTGATGGTGCTAAGTTGAGAAAGTAATAGATAAGCAGCTCTTCACATTAATTTGGTCCCAGACATTTAAACATTAAGCGTACATATACAGTGTACATATATACTAAGTTCACTCAGGAAATACATTTCAATTTTCAGATCCCCGAGACAAAAAGCTATCCCTGACATAATCTAGTTATATTCCTGTCATATTCCAAGAAATTTAGGAAAGTATGGTGGGAGCAGCAGTTACTCCAAGGTACCAGTTTGACAGTGAGCAAAAACAGTTACTGAAAGAGTCAAATGTTTTCAACAGGCACAAAATGTCTTTCTGCCAGGAAATAAAGTCTACATCACAGTATCTGGCAGAAAATATATATTGAATATTACTAGGCTCAAGGTCACCTGTGAGATTTAATATTCCCCCAGATAACAGAGACTATCAATAAAACCAATAAGAAAACAGTAATTACAATAAAGGGCACAAAAAAGGAAAAGAAGCTGATTTTGATATTAAAAATATCTTAGATCCTTGATTTAAATTCTCACATTCTTAGAAAATATTTGACTGTAATAAGTTCTATGTAATTAAGTTCACAAAACATAAAGTACTTTATAGGTATAAAAGTTTTAAGGTGTGTGTGTGTGTATATGCACACACACGCATGTTTGTCTGATAACCTGTGTTAACTGCTAATTGGCAGGAACTAGAATCACCTTGAAAAGGGAATGCCTGTAGGAGATTGTCTTTATCACTCTTGAATTAGAAAGACCCATCTGAATTATGAATGGTACCTCAGCTAAACAGGTAGAAAAAGACAGTTAAAATTCAGTATGTATTCATGCACTCACTGAGCTATTTTGATATTGAACATAATGTAATGCGGCTAGCTGCTACAAGTTCTTGCTGTGACTTCCCTGCCACAATGGACTTTAAGTGGGAATAAACCTTTCCCTATTAAACCTTCTCACTTGCTTTTGTTGGGGTATTTATCACAGCAATAGAAAAGAACTCATAACAATGTGTGTTGCTGTTGATTTAACCCAGGACTTTCCACTCAACAGTCTATCACTGATTTATGTCCCTAGCCTTTGGTGTTTATGAAACTACTTCAGTGTTTAGTTCAAGCTGGCCTTGAACTCATATCCTTCTACTTCTACCTCCTCAATCCTGGGAATTCAGATATAAACCACTACAAGTAAGTTTTATGTTTGGGGAGTAGGAGTACTCCTTTTTGTTTTTTGTTTATTTTTGTTTTGGGGAACAGGGTTTCTCTGTGTAGCCCTGGCTGTCTTCAAACACAAGAGATCTGTCTGCCTCTGCCTCCCAGGTGCTGGAATTAAAGGCATGCATATGCCATCACTGCCTGGCACAAGTACTCCACTAAAAAATGATTAAGATTATAAATTTATAAATCAACACATAACTGTAATTCCCAGCTACTAAGGAAAATGAAATAGGTGGACCCCAAGTTCAAGACTAGCCTGGGTAATTTTATGAGACACTGTCTCAAAATAATAATTAAAAAAGTGGCTTTAGGATATAGCTCAGTGATAGAAAATTAACTAGTATGTACTATCCCCCACATTCATTGTCAGTACTAGAGGGAGGGGAAGATTATGACTTAGCAATGCATTTACATATTATTATACAAAGAAAACATTCACCAATATATTTACTTTTTTAAAGTCTTTCAGGTTTGAAACAATACCTACCTTATTATTTCCTGAAATTCTTTCGGTTTCATTTTCAATTTCTTGTCGAATTTCATCAAAATCTGTGTAAAGCTAAAAATTATTGAAACAAAAAGAACCATATTCTAAATAAGATCAGACATTCTTAAGGGGTAAAGGCCACATTAAAGAATATGTTTAGATTTACTGCAGAAAATTAGTCTACATTTCTCATATATACATGCGTTTTTCTAAGATTTGTTTCAAAGTTGCCCGATCTCACAACTTAAAAATCTCCAAGTTAGAAAGGATTAAGTTAAACTACTGCAGTTAGATGTATTACTGAGACAAGTTTTATTTTAAAGACACACATTTCCAGTAAGAAACTTTATTTTCTACTTTCTTTATAAAACAATATTTTCTATATATTACTTCATTGTATTTGTGAGTGATTACCTTGTTTTTAGTGTGAAGAAATTTACCCCATTCTTCTGCTTCAACTCCTAGAGAAAGAAAAAATCATTTCTTAGAGAATGAAAATTGGGTTTTCTGGTTAGGAACTTAAAAAGATAACACAATAAACTTTGTTTTAACTAACTACAAGTTAACAAGTACTTTAAGGTCTGCTAAATACACATTCACAGCTTTAAACCATGGCACTGACTACAAAGGCAGGACTAACTTCAAGTACTCCCAGAATTTGAAATCTAGTTCTTAAAAATACATTGTTCACTCCCTATCTGTTTGTATAATCACAAATCCTAATGTTTGTATAATCACATAATTGATAACTGATTTAAATATCTTATATATGAAAGTTTATTCAATGAAAAAAATTTAAAGAACTAGAAAGAAAAACTAAAAATCCCATTAGATAATGCAAAAAAAAAAAAAAAACTCATGTAACAAATGTATACATAACATAGAAGTTAAAAATATACATGCAATATATGAATGAAATAGCTATTTTTTCCATTTTTTTTTAAATCACTACCTTTTATTTGGTTTTCTGTTGGCTATATATAAGGCTCTCAGTGATAGGGTAGTAGCTGTCCTGTAATGCACACTGCCAAGGTGCTTTCTCCCAAGGTCAAGTCTATGTTTTCTCATGGAATTGTAGAACAGAAATGGATGAAAATAGATGTATGTCTGTACTGTAAGGAACTGACCTCCTGCTAGCTTCTAGTCACACTCTGCTTCTCCTGATACCTTACCCAAGCACTGCTATTCTGCTTTCACCAATTTTGGAAGCTTAAAATATCTTAATAATTTAAAGTAGTTAATGCATTATGAGTCACTTGAAATAAAAATTAAGATATTCACATCAATATTTATTTAGTAAAAGGTATTACCACTCTTTGTTTGAAGGACTAATTAAAGTACAGGACTCATAGAGGTACTACTATATAACAAAGTGGTATTTTAAATTTAATTTGCCATGTAAATTTTCAGTATCTTCACAATTACGATTTTGTAAAAATCAAATCTACCACAAAAAAGGCCTGCATGTAAATGCAATGCCAAAACACTAACAATAATCATTAAAACCTGCAATCAATGTGAACAAGCAAATAAAAATGGAGAAGAAAGATGCACACAGCATGTAGGGGTCCATAAGCACACATGCAGGCATAAAAAAAAGAAGAGCTAAAAACAAAGGGATAGAAGAAACCTTTAGAAAGGTGTCTTGAGTTTTTCCATGTAGCAGGGTCTGTAGTTAAAGAGAAATAGCACAAAGTAATTTTAGTGCTCATCCCTAAAACTTTAAGCTTAAAAAAAAAAAAAAAACCCTCAAATGTGTAAAACATAACATTTCAAATGTGCATTAAGTATTTAATTATTCACAGCTTATTAGAATTGTAGGAACTATATTTTTACATATTATAAGCAAAGCATATTCTGTGTAATACTTCAACTTTTTAAGGATTTCAGTAAAGAAATTTTTATTTTACCCTCAAAAAGTTTGCCTCAGATATATGAAAGACTACTGTGGGAAAAGATAAATTGTGTAGTTTAAGAGCCTAGGAAATATGACAAGCACATCCTTTGAAACTATCATAATTAGTAAGTAAATGCAGTTAGCCTATTTGCTAAAAATGACTATTTATAAGGGTACTTCATTTGAAATAAAAATTTCATTTAG
Organism: Psammomys obesus; assembly: GCF_907164565.1. Classification (NCBI taxonomy): domain Eukaryota; kingdom Metazoa; phylum Chordata; class Mammalia; order Rodentia; family Muridae; genus Psammomys; species Psammomys obesus. The sequence goes on along the minus strand of NW_026585742.1, from coordinate 15,400,583 downwards.
CAGAGCACCACAAAACATTAACTCTTCCAACTCATGAACTCAATGCAACGAAATCTACTGTCACAATTCTTGCACTTCCTGTTAATTACATACATTAAACACAAAATATTTTAGCCAGTTTTCACAGACCTCAGTTAAAAATTACACTTTGTTTTATCTTACAATGTGCTGCTCTTTACACATTATCTGGGGCTCTCTTACATATAAAACCTTAAGGAGCTTTTATAATAAGCTTTTATACCCAAGATGAAACTGAATTCTATTATGCAAGAGATGTGTTCATGTTTGTATAAAGCAAAAGCAACACTAACTCCCAAAGGCAAGCTAAACAAAATAAAGAGTAATCTTGGTAACTCAGGCCCTAAAAACAGTGGCATGGTTTGTGCCTAGTTCCAAAGCAAACTTGCACAAAGGGTACCGGACACAGACTCTGTGAAGCTATAGCCCTCGTGTATTTAAACTAACAGAAAGTACAGAAATGAAAGTAGAACTGTAAAAAGTAAAAATAAGGGGCTGAAGAGATTGCTCAGAAGTTATGAACACTGGCTGCTCTTCCAGAGGTCCTGAGTTCAATTCCCAGCAACCACATGGTGGCTCACAACCATCTATTACAAGATCTGGTGCCCTCTTCTGGCATGCAGGTGTGCAGAACATTGTGTACATAATAAATAGACAAATCTTTAAAAAACAAGTTAAAAATAAAAAAGAATCATATACAAAAAGGTTTTAGATTTGTTTTTAACTTTGTATTGGCTTTTTTTTGTGATGCTTTCTTCAAAACTATTTTCTCTCATTATTCATGTTTTTTAAATCCAAACTACATGTAAACGTTTCATTAGTTCTTGATTTCCACATGGTTAGAATGATTTTTAAGCCTAAACTGCTTGTCCAAAGGAGAAAGTGGTTTTGATGAGAAGGTAAGGATAGCTAGCACCATGGCGCAGAGGTAAAGACCTCTGCTGCCTAATTTCCTGAGTTCCATCCCCAGGACCCACATGGTAGAAGGAGAGAACCAATTCCCTCAAGTTATCTTTCACTGGAGCACCCTTGCCATAGCACACACATACATCCACACACAATGACACATATTCACACATAAAATAATAATGTTTTTAAAAAGGAAGCCGAAGAATTATGGTACAATAAGGATGAAATTTAATGCTCAACTTTCTATTTGTTTTGCATTCAAAAGTAGCTGAGATATCACTGTAAGTTGAAGCACTATATATATATATATATATATATATATATATATATATAGTGATGTGCAAACACACATAGACATAACATGGACTAAGCTCAAGAATAAATATAACTGCAGAGAAAAATATGCAGCTCTACTGATCTGACCCTACATCAACAAAACATGCTGGGCAAGGTGACATCAAGGAACTGACATGTCTACACCCTTTCTTAACAAGGTAAAATTTATTTAAGGAAATACCACATCTGCAAATAGTGTCTGATAGAGATACTGTTCTTTCAAAATGGCTGAGGAAAAAAAGACCTACAGCCATATAGTTCCTCAATATCCTGGTTTAAGGGTATTAGGTAATATGTTCAATGGAATTAGTGATGGTGAAATTCTGAAAATTTTATCCTAGGTATTTGAGGCTAAGCCACAGGTTAGTCAAGAATGAGTAGATTCAAGGTTCAAACTTTAAACACATAGTCATGCATGTCTGTAATTCCAAAAACTGGGAGGCAGAGGTAAGAGCATCACTACAAATGATAAGCTGTCCTGATCTATACTATAAATTATAAGACAGTAAGGGCTATGTAGCAAGACTTTATCTCAAAATAAAATAAATACAACAAAAAGAACTTCAATAATAAACATTAAAATATAAAGTAATACTAGTATATCAAGAAGATACTTAATAATTAAAGGGTTTCTATAAAGCTGATCACCTACTATAAAATATTACATAAGGGTATTTACAAAGCTCATTAACTTTCTTTAGTTATTATGGAATCCCTGGTTTTTTGTTTGTTTGTTTGTTTGTTTGTTTTGAGACAGGGTTTCATTATATAGCCTTGTCTATCCTGGACTTGCTTTGTAGACCAGGCTGGCCTCAAACTCACAGAGATCTGTCTGCCTTTGCCTCCCAGTGTCCTAGGATTACAGGCGTGCACCACGGCGCCCACCTTGGTTGGAGTCCCTGTTTTACTGTCTGTCATTGGTAACATATGTTTGTAAGCATGTACTTGGGAGGTAGAGGCAAGAAGGATTACAAGTCTGAGGTCCTTCTGAGGTGTTTTTAAAGCCAGTTTGGACTATGCGATCTCACAACACCCAGAAATCTTTCTGTAATAGCCCTTCTCAAAGACTAAAGGAAAATTTAATAAAAAATTAGTGAGCACATGATGAAAACAGAAAGAGCTAAATAAAATAGGAACTGTTTTTACTTTAAGTAACTGATTTCTATTTAACCACAGTTTACTAAGCTAAATTATTCAAAAGGTACTATTCCCAACAGCTTTACTCAGCATTTCAAATCAACAAAAATTTTGTGTGTGTGTGTTTTGTTTTGAGACAGGGTTTCTCAGTGTTGCCTTAGCTGTATTGGAACTGACTCTGTAGACCACGCTGGCTTCCAACTCAGATATCCACCTGCCTCTGACACCCAAGTGCTGGGATGAAAGACAGATACCACGCCACAGGATTTCTGATTTTGTTATAGGCTCTAGTCCAATTAATTAATGAACTTTTTACTTAGAAAGTCATCTTGAAAACAGCCTAAAAAGGAATAACATTTTAAAATAATTCTTATTCCAGTTCTGAAATTTACCATTTTCTTCTCCTGTTGTTTTTCGTTTATCTTCTGGTGCAACATGGACCAGCTGCAGAATGAGAGGTCTCCGGGTAACCACACCAGTCCCTCTGGGAAGAAGGTCCCTTCCCACTAGGCTTTCCAGCACTGAGCTCTTTCCACTGCTCTGAAAACAGAATATACAAGACCAAATTAATGATTTCTCTAAACGGACTGTACTAAAAACAAAGCTGTATATATACAAGTTACATAATTCAAATTCAGAGAAAATGAAAATCTACACTTAAAAATTAAGATACATAAAAAAAGAAAAAAAAGTCAGGGGTCTTTTCTGAGACTGATACTCTAACCAAGGACCATTCATGGAGATAACCTAGAACCCCTGCACAGAGGTAGCCCTTGGCAGTTCAGTGTCCAAGAGAGTTCCCTAGTAAGGGGAACAGGGACTGTCTCTGACATGAACTCAATGGCTGACTCTTTGCTCACTTCCCCCTAAGGGGGGAGCAGCCTTACCAGGCCACAGAGGAAGACTATGAAAGAGAGTCCTGATGAGACCTGATAGGCTAGAGTCAGATGAAAGGGGAGGAGGTCCTCCACTATCAGTGGACTGGGAAAGGGGAATGGAAGGAGATGACGGAGGGAGGAAGAAAAGGTGGGATTAGGAGGGTGTGAGGGTGGGGCTACAGCTGGGATACAAAGTGAATAAATTGTAATAAATAAAAAATTATATTAAAAAAGTCACTCTCCCCCAAATTGTTCACTTGTTCTTTCTTTCCCCTGCACCAAAACAGGGTCTCTCTGTGTAGCCTTGTGTTTTGATCTCACTTTGTAGACCAGGCTGGCCTTGAACTCACAGAGATCCACCTGCCTCTGCCTCCCTAAGCACTGAGATTACAGGTGTGCACCACCACGTGACTTTTTGATAGTCTCTTAACCAAGTCTTAAAACCTATATGATATAGGTACCAATCACACATAGTAATTTCACTATAAATAGGGCATTGATAACTTTATTTTTAACATAGTCAACAGGAATTAAATTCTCTAATCATATATCTCATGTTTAGTTTTTGTCAACTTGCCATAAGCAAGAGGAAGAGGAAGAGGAACCTCAAAGAAAAAAATACTTTAATCTGATAGACTGTAGGCAAGTCTGTAGGCCAACTGCTTGACTAATTATTGATAGGAAAGGCCAAGCTCACTGGGAACAGGAACAAGAAAGCAGGTTGAGAGACACAGTCATATGCATTGGAAATAGAGAATGTCTTATGACTTTATAGACAGCACAGCTGTTTGACATAGTTCCAGCAAAGCTTAGCTGAATGCTGTAACCACTGCCATTCTGTCTCTCACTTTTAGGTTTTGGTCTGAGTCTTCTTAGGAAAGTCCTAAATTTACTATCTCTTCTGCTTTTAGGAAAATAACTTTATCTGGCCATATTTGGAAGTCTTCCATATACCCTGGAGATCACGATAAGCACTAAAACACTAGAAATTTCTTTATGACACCATGACTCCAGAAATCTTCTTGGGGTATCAGTCCCTAAGCAAACTCAAACAGTAAAACCGGAACAGGATAAACTTAGAGATAGTTGACACACTCCAACTGGCCAGGAGAATTGGTAACAGATTAAAGGCTTCTTTTTACAATGTAGTTCAGACTACAATGTAGTCTGAAAATGTAGTTTAAAAACAGGGGTTCATACAAGATATGCCCTTGGAGGAATAGAACTCAATAAATAAGACAGATTAACTAAAATAACTTTCATACTTAATAGAGTAGATGATGAAGACTTGGGTATTAGTATTTGCTATTCATAAAAAAACTGGTTCAGATACTTTCTCTTTGTCTGGAGTGCTTTAAAACTGCAAATACTGCCAGCCTAAAAGCAGGGTGTCATATAAAACAAATGTGTTTGCTTGGGCAGAGACATTCTTCAGATTCTTTGAATTAGAGTTATAGGGCTGATAACAAAATAAAATCTGTTCTATTTGTACTTTCTGTGACTGAACTTGTAATTTCAGACATGTAATGAAAAATCAAACACATGTCTGGAGATAAAGTGATATAATCTGTACATTTTGGATAATGATGAGTCTGTCTTTGTTCCGTGAAACCTCAAGAAGCAACTTGACTGCTAGTCAGTCAGAGCTGCAAGATTCTCTGGACAACTATACCTGACTAACTCCTCACTCATAGACTCCTTATCTCCTCTCTGAAACATGTCAATTGCTGAGGCTGGCCCCTACTCCCCCCAACCCCTGCAGTTGAACAAACTACAAGGAGCAAGCCAGAAAGCAGTGTCCCTCTATCACTTCTGCTTCAACTCTGTGCCCTAGGTTCCTGCCCTTACTTCATTCAGTGATGGAGTATAACCTGAGAGTCTTCTTCCCTATGTTGCTTTTGGTCGTTGCGTTTCTCACAGCAATAGAAACCCTACAACAATATAAAACAACTTCTATGTGTAATAAAGCAGTATTCTGTGTAAAACTAAATGTCAGGAAATGGATACTTAAAACTTTTTGCTACTTGTTAGGGTTTCTATTATTGTGATAAAACATCTACCATGGCCAAAACCAACTTGGAAAAAGCTATTTCATCTTAAAACTAGTAGTCCATCATTCAGAGATATCAGAGCAGGAACTTAAATACAAGAACTAAAGCAGAAGCCACAGAAGTCTTGCCTCCTGGTCTGCTCCCTATGGCTTATTCAAGCCTGCATTCTTAGAAAACCCAGGACCAGCAGCCCAGAGTGGGCAACATTCACAATGTGCTGAGACAACTCCTATCAATCATCACCAAAAAACAGGCTCACCCACAGGTCAGTCTAGTAGGGTCATGTTCTCAACTTGAGGTTCCTTCTTCCCAAATGACTGTTGCTTGTGTCAACTTGACATAAAACAAGCCAGCACCAAAATCAACATGGGGAGAAAATATTTTGTTATTTTTAAGATGTATTTTAATTACAACAATTATCCTTTTCTTTTTCTCCCTTCTTTTATCAACTATTTTTGCATGCATATATATGTAGACACACACACACACACACACACACACACACACACACTCCCAAATACAACCTGTTGAATACATGTTATTTTTTTTTATTTATTTTTATTTTAAGTACTTGGTGTTTTGCCTGCATGTATGTCTGTGGGTGTAAGATCTTGGAAGTTACAGACAGTTGTGACATGCCATGTGGGTGCTGGGAATTGAACCCCTGTCCTCTAGAACAACAGTCAGTGCTCTTAACTACTGAGCCATCTTTCCAGCCCGAATCCATTTTATTTGTATGTATGTTTTCAAGGATGAACGTTCTTCCGTGGGGAGAGCCATCTCTTCTGCTTCTGCTTCCATATTTACTCAGTAGCCAGCCTGTGGTTCTTTGTGTAGGATTGAAGCCTCACGAGCTTTTCCCCATCCAATTTAGCATGTTCACTGATGTCCTGTTCAGCTCTCACATTTAAGTAGTCATGTTGGTGAAACTTTATAGATACAGCTTCTGATATTACTAGGAGACACAATCTCAAAACAGTCCTGATCCTGTCTTACAATCTTTCTATGATTATTCCCTAGGCCTTGGGTATGGTAGTGTTTTGTAGATGGGTTCCATAAGCCTGCATATCAGTTGATTGTGGTTTTCTGTAGCAGTCTCCATTTGTTGCAAAACAACTTTCCTTGATGAAGGTTGAAAACTACACTGGAGGTATAAAGATAAATGTTTATAGGTTGATGTTAGGGATTATTCTGGATTAGTATATTAGTGGTTGTAGATTCTCCTCCAAAAACCATGATTTACCAGCACTGATTAGGTAACTGGATTTCCAGTACCAGGCATGGCATCCCACTTGTTGAACGGGACATACGTTTAATATTAAGATTTTGAGAATTCTCCAAACTGATCTCCACAGTGACTATAGCAGTTTGCAATCCTACCAACAGGAAGTGAGGGTCCCCACAACCCCCACATCCCCTTCAGTATTTACTGTCGTTTTTTTTTTTTTCCATTGATCTTTGCCATTCTGACCGGTGTAAGATGAAATCTCAAAGTTGTTTTTATTTCCATTTCTCTAACTACTATGGGAAATTTTGTAGTAATACTTCTTAGCTATTTTATCTTTTATCTTCTTTTGAGAACTCTCTATTCAGGTCCCACGCTCACTTTTTAAATGGCTACTTTGTTTTTACTTTTTTTTTTTTTTTTTAGTTTTTTTATATATTCTAGATATTACTCTGTCAGATTTATAGACCTACCTATTTCATGTTGCTATCTATTGATAGAAACTGCCTTTGTTTTCTTCTACAAGTTTCAGTGTCTCAGGTTTATGGCTTTGGTCCATTTGTAGTTAATTTTCACGCATATCTTCTACATGTGGACAACCAGTTTTCCTAGCATATTTTGAAGATGTTTTTATTTTTCCGGTATATGTTGTTGGCATCTTTATCAAATGTTAAGTGGATGAAGTTATGTTTGTTTATGTGTGAGTCTTTGATTTTTGTCCTACGGGTGTACATGTCTGTTTTTGTGCCAATACTAATTGTTTTCAATATGGCTCTGTAACATATCTTAAGACCTGGAATGGTAATACCTCCAACATTGTGGAGTTTTGTTTTTGTTGTTGTTCTGTTTGCTTGGGATTGTTTTATCTATCCTGCATCATTGGTGGTTTCATATAAATTTTAAGATAGTTTCAGTTATTTCTCCTAATAATGAGATGAAGATTCTGACTAGGATTACAGCAAATCTGTAAATAGCTTCTGGCAGAATGGTCATTTTTGTAATGTTAATTTTACTAATCTATGAGCATGGGATGCCTTTTCATTTTCTACTGTCATTATTTATTTCTTTGGTGGCTTAAAGTTTTCATTGTAGAGGTCTTATACTTCCCTGGTTGGGTTTATGCCTATGTTGTGGATATAAACATGTTTTTGTTTATATTCCAGGGGTGGGATGTGGGACTGATTCAGATAGTCCACAGCAGCAAACCCTTTGCCTCATGCAGACTCTGAGAGGCGTTCTTTGCCACCTGCAGATAGTTTAAAACTGAGGACTCTGGAGAGAGAATAAATTCCAGAGCCTAGAGAGTGTGGAGGAGCTTCAAGAACAAGGCTCCTACGGCTTCCCCCTGCGGCTTCTGGTTGCTGCTGATGCAGTGAGAGAAGAAGTTGGAGATCTCCTGAAAGGAGAATTGGACTGGCTCCAAGGAACCTAACCACACTAATCAGCAGGAAGCAGCTAAGAAAACTATAACCCCTCTTCCCCTATCTAACCCTTTCTCTCTCCTACCCAATGTTGGGGTGTTGGAAGGGATTAGGGTGGAGTAGAGAGAAAGAGATACAAGAAACATATAAAAAGAGTTTTTAAAAAGAACGTCAACATCTCTAGGTATTTTATTTTACGTTCATGGTCTCCTTCTTGGTATGTTTGTTATTGGTATACAGAAAAGCTATTAATCCATGCAAGCAGATTCTGTACCCTGCCATGTTACTGAATTTGTTTATGGTTTCTCCAAACTTTGTGGTAGAATTTTTGGCATCTCTACTTTACAGTATCATGTCATCTGCAAATAGGGATAGTCTGACTTTTCCTTCTACTCTAATTTCCTTCTCTTGCCTTACTGCTCAACTAGTATTTTAAGCACAGTACTGAAAAAGGGTAGACATAATGGATATCCCTGTCTTGTTCCTGACATTGTGGGATTGCTTCAAGCTTTTCTCCATTTAGGAAAATTTTGGCTGTAGAGTGGTTTTTCAGTTTGTTTGTTTGGTTTTTTGTTTTGTTTTTTTAATTTAATTTTTCTTTTTAGTTACATTTTGTTAACTCTGTGTCCCAGCTGTATCCTGCTCCCTCATTCCCTCCCCAACCCCACATTCCCTCCCTGGTCTCTTCCCTGCCCCTTTCCACGTCCACTGATAGGGGAGAATTCTCGAAAGAGGAATATCAAATGGCAGAGAAACACTTAAAGAAATGCTCAACCTCATTAGCCATCAGGGAAATGCAAATTAAAAAGACCCTGAGATTTCACCTTACACCCTTCAGAATGGCCAAGATCAAAAACTCAAGTGACAACACATGCTGGAGAGGTTGTGGTGAAAGGGGGTTCCATTGCTGGTGGGAATGTAAACTGGTACAACCATTTTGGAAGTCAATCTGGCGCTTTCTAAGACAATTAGGAGTAGTGTTACCTCAAAACCCCACTATACCACTCCTTGTTTTTTTTTTTTAAATCATATATAGCTTTTCTTGTGTTTCCTCCAGCCCTACATTCTCTAAGACTCTTATTATGAAGGAATATAGGATTTTGTCAAGGACAAAATCTTTAAAAATGATTATGTGATTTTTGTCTTTTAGTCCATTTATGTTATTTATTACTTTTTTGTCTTGCACATATTACACTATCCCTGCATCTCAAAGATAAAGCCAACATGGTCATGGTATATATTCTTTCCGATGTATCTCTGCATCCTGTTTGCAATTACTTTATTATGTATTTCTAGTCTATGTTCCTCAGGTCTGCAGTTTTCTTTTACTGTTGAATCTTTGTGTGGTTTGGGTATTAAAGTGATACTAGCTTCTTGGAGGAATTTGGAAGTGTTCCTTGTTTCTATTTTTTTAAATAGTTTAAGAAATAAACTACTGGATATAGATATCTTTGAAAGTCTGACAGAATTCTGATGTAAATTCATTGGCCCTAGCTGTCTTTTTCTTTTTTTCTGGGAAGCTTTTTATTAATATTTCAATCTCTTCTTTGTTGTGGTTTGTTGGTTTCTTCTTGGTTTAATTTTGGTGGTTTCAATGAATCTAGGAAATCATCCCTTTCATTTGGATTTTACAGCTTCATTTAAATTTTACAGGTTTTTAAAAATATTTTTAGAGATATTTTTAAATATTCCTGAATTTTTTTGGTGTATGTTTCCTGTTCATTTTGGACTCTGTTAATTCTAGTTTGTTCTTGTTTTTCCAACTTTTTGAGTTGTATCATTAAGACATTTATTTGTGTTCTGATATTTTAACATAGGTATTTAGAGCTATACACTTCCCTTGTAGGACTGCTTTCAGTTTCTCATGTCATCCCTCCATTCAGAACTTAGTATTTCGTTTTAGTTGGATTTCAAAAACTTGACTATAGTTTATTATAGTAATTGTGGGAGAAGACAAGTAGGGTGGGATCAATCCTTAGCAGCAATATTCCTCACTATGGCAGCATACTTTGCTTCTTGTGATCCCTCTTGAACGTGCACCCCACTCTCTTCTTGACAAACTTGAGTGCCTGATTATTCTTGGAAATCTTAAGAGGTGCAAAGATACACCTCTCTGAACTGTTTCTCCCACAAAGTTGATGTTTGGTGTGGCTTTCATGGCACTGGCTGTGCCATGGCTTGCTGGTGATCTTTGTTACCTTGTGGAAGCTATTAAGGCCCAGATCCATGGGACAGCACAGAGGCATGGATGTTAGAAAACAATGGTGACCGTATCAGAAAGGTTAGTCTAGCATTTATGCTCTGCAGCTGAGACCTGAGGGTTTTTTTTTTGTTTGTTTGTTTGTTTGTTTGTTTCATTTGTTTGCTTTTAAGACAGGGTTTCTCTGTGTAGCCCTGGCTGTCCTGGACTTGCTTTGTAGACCAGGTTGGCATTGAATTCACAGGGAGATCCGCCTACCTCTCCATTCCCTAGTGCTGGAATTACAGGTGTGCACCACCACACTTGGCTGAGATCTGAAGTTCTTATCCCCTGGGGATCATCAAGTCTTGGTTAGAGTAGTTTCTTTTGTCATCTGTTCTTCCAAACCAAACTTTTAAGTTTCTTTTCTCTAATAAAGTCCATAACTTATGCTTTTGATCTTTCAGAAGAATTCCAAGTTACTTCTTTATTACACAAGTTATGTTTTAGCAACTATGGTTTTGTAAACATTTTGGTTTTAAATGAGGTATTTTATAGAGACTACATTTTAAATATTCTTTTGAATCTGATATAAACTCATTTTTACCACTTTATTTGCTTTTGTGTCCTCCTTTATGGCTCCCAGATTAAGTTACACACACACACACACACACACACGTGTGGTGGTCTGAGTGAAAATGGCTTCCATAGAGTCATATGGAGTGGCACTGTTGGAAGATATGCCCTTGTTGGAAGAAGTGTATCATTGGGAATGAACTTTGGCACTCTATCTTCCTGTCCCCTTCCAGTCAGGATGTAAAACTCTTAGCTACTTCTCCAGCAGTATGGCTGCCTTCATGCTGCCATGGTTCCCCACATGGCAGAGGTTTAATGGAATTAACCTCTGAACTCTAAGCCAAACCCAGTTAAGTGTTCTCCTTTATTTTTTTATTCCACCATTTTTATTATTTTTTTAATTTTTTTACAATTCATTCATTATATTCCTCAACTGAAGACCCCTTTCTCAACTCCTCCCAGTCCCACCCTCCTTCTATCTTCCCTCCTATCTCCTTCCCCTAGTCCACTGAAAGGGGTGGTTCTCCTCCTCTGCCATCTGCCCATAGCTTTTCAATTCTCATCAGGACTGCCTAGATCCTTTTCTTCTGTGGCCTTGTAAGGCTGCATCGCCAAGGCAAGTGATCAAAAAGCAGACAATTGAGTTTATGATAGAGGCAGCCCCTGGTCCCCTTACTTGGGCATCCAAATAGAGACTGTGATGACAATTGACCATATCTGAGCAGAGGGCCTAGGTCCCCTCCATGCATAGTTCTTGGTTGGTACATCACTCTCTGCAGGACCCCACCCCCACCCCCCGGACTCAGGTTTTTTAGCTTTGTTGGTCTCCTTGTGGGGCTCCTGAAATGTTCTCCTTTATAAGAGTTGCTGTGGTAATGGTGTCTCTTCACAGTAATGAAACCCTAAGACAACATGTTAAGTCAAATTATTATATGACCCTCCTTAAATTTGTAATTGGAAGCCTGATCATCCAGCACCTCAGACTGTATTTGGAGTCAGTGCTTTTAAAAAGGGAAGCTAAATTAAAATAAGACCACCAAGGTGTTGTCTTTGTAATAACAGTAAGCCAACCAATTTATATGTTTTTGTTATGGTAGCCTTACCAAAGTAATGCAGAGTACATATTTCATCATCCACAATAGAAATAAATTAGGAAAAAATCAACATAGATTTTGGTCAAAAGCTATGAGAAAGTCAATCATACCTCAATGAAGTGAAAATTTTAATTTACACTGTACCCTTTTATATATTATCTTCACATTAAAAAACAACAGGTTATCTTAGTTACTTTTTTATTACTATAAACAAACTACCATGGCCAAAGAAGGTGGTGAGGGTGGGGGTGGGGCACTCACAGTTCCAGAGGGTTAAAAACATGTCCACAAGAAGCATGGTATCAGGCAGGCATGATGCAGGAGCAGCTGCTAGTACTTGGGCAGCCTGCTTCAGGGTTGCCTGGCAACCCATGATGTCATCATGTGTCGCAGCCAGGTAGTTGCACCTGGCAGGCATGGTTCACAACCAATCTGTCACTTCGTCTCTCTCTTGCCTTCTTGCTCTTGTGCCCTCTTCCTCTCTCCTGCTCTCTCCCCTTTCTCTGTCAGGGCAACCCCTCCCTCCTCACTCACTCACTCCTCTCTCTCTCTCCATCCAATAAACCTCTTTCATATAATATGGGTTACGTATCATTATTTCAATGTCTCTCTCTCCTCCCCTCTCTCCATCTCCACCCAATAAACCTCTTCCAAAAAAAAAAAAAAACCGCTGTGGTTTCCCCTGCTGCCAGCTGCTTTTACTGCTTTGTTTCTGTCCCACTGCTTTCAAAGCTGCAAAACTGCAGCCTCTTGTAGGTCCTAAAAGGCCACTGCGCCCCTTCCTACCTCCACTTTAAAGCTGCCTATATGCCCCTATTCTTTCCCATAAATGAGATTCTCTCTATGAGAACTTGACCTTACTGCTAATAAAGCCCTGGTACCAGGCACAGAGGTTCTCCGGCTTAGCCAGGCTAAGTCCCTGACCTGCCATGCTATTTGGCTGACAAACCACTAGCCACATGGTCCAGTTCCATTTTCTCTTTCTCAGTCACGGGAATGGCTTCTTCATATTCTCCCTCCTCTGAGAAACCTCTAGCTTCTACACCTGTAGACATTTGCTCTACGTAAATGCCTAATATCTAGTAACACTAAGAGTAATCAGTGAAGAAAAAGCAATTCCCTGTATCTCTTTTCTCTAAGTCCTGTCTGTTTTTCTCTGCTATCCCACTAAATAAAAATATTCTCTTATTTCTTTATATACTCTCAAAAAGAAAAAAAAAAAATCTTAAGATTAAACTGTAAACCCTAAGGTGACCACATGGTATGAACAATTCTAATCATAATTAATTCTGTTTATTTTATCTCTTTTTAGACTAAGATAGCAATAAGTCTCATTATAAATGGGTATGAATTTTTAAATTCAAAGTTATATTTTTACATGCTGTATTTATGACTCAAGCCTGGTTCAAAATAATTTTTATATGATGCTAAAATTTCAAAGTTATAAAGGTCTATTCAAATTAAGCTAATTTAAAATGTACGTCTGATTGCCTATGTCTTTATCAATTCCTGATTTAATAAATGCTGTTTCTCCCATCATGAGCTGCCTGTGATCAGGATTTACCACTAAGCTTTCTGGATAATGAATTTAGTATAATAAACTCAAATATAATTTTAAAATTGTTTTATACTGTTCTACTATATTGTTGGCTTTAAAACTTTTAACTCAGGGATTACTAAATAAAATTTTGCCTAAATACCCTTAGACCACATAATATAAATTCCAAGGATACTCTAAATTAAGATCTATTAATTTTAGAGAAATTTATTTGTTTTTATTAAAACTTGGTCATCGTGCTATATCTTCATTATCAAGGTTAAATATGCTTGGTCTTGTTTTCTAAATATGATAACATTATTAATCTATAGTATAGCCTTAGACTTTCATAAGCTATAAACTTTTTATATCCTAAATCATACAGGAAACTGTTATGCTCCTACTTTAATGGACTATATTTATGATTTTTAAGGCTCCAACTTAATAGGGATGAAACCTAAAGTCCTAATATTTAATGGCTAACAAATGCAAGTTAATAATCATCTCATAGATGATCAAGTCCTTTAACATGTTCAAAAATATATATATAGTCCCACAGATGCAAACATGGTCTCACTGCTTACTTAATTAAACAGCTGAGGATGGTTCCTGAGTCATCGTATAGGAGTTGGTAAAAACAGTAAGAGAGGAATCTTCCCAATAGGCTCATTTACAGCGCAAAAACTATGCTCCAGCCCTTTGCTGCTGCTGAGGTTGTGCTGCTGTGCTGATTCCTGCACAAAAACAAAACAAACAAAACAAAACAAAAAAACCAACCAACCAAACAAACAACAACAAAACAAAACAAAATCCAAGAAGTCTACAATGCCCCATCTCACTGGGGTATAGCCAAAAGTCAACTCCACCAGCTGTTTCAAATGTAGCCAGGAAGGACGTTAGTCCTGTGGCTGCCTCAACAAGCCACACCCTGCCTGCTAACTGGCCTCTGGAAATCAAAATGCTCCTCTGTGCCCAGCCATGGAGGCTCAACCAGCACAAGAGCCACAGACACTTCCAGCGTTCAAGCTCCTTGGCCTGGCGGAGGACAAATGGCTCTTAGATTCAGTGACCTCCACCAGCCTTGCCAAGCCCAGATAATGCTACAGGTCTATTTTAACCTCACACTTGGTCCCACAGACATACTGTCAACTTCTGTATTGGGAGGCTCCAGATGTCTTCTCAGTCCTCTTCATATGCAGGAGACCAAGCCTTAAGACTTCTAGAGCTCTAACTGTCAGGTCTAGACAAAATATGCTTTGTTACCAGCCTCAAGTCTCAGCTGTAACCTTTAGCTAAAGAACAATAAATGTTCATAGCAGTCTCACCTATGCCTCATGGTAAATAACTAGACACAAAGGCCTAAGAAAAATGAGGGTCTAAAATGTGTTTTAAGGTTGGTAAATACAAGTTATAAAGGTTGCAAGGTCTAAGGTGATTTAAGGCGTCCTAAATAGGTAAAAATGCTTAATAGTTCCTCCTGTTGCTATGCTACTGTTATATCGACTGTCAAGAGCTTTGACCTTCATGAACAGAGAGAGCTCTGATTTATTAATCTAACTCTAATACAAAAACATTCTACTATACCACCCACTATCATGGTTCCAAGCTCAAGATTTTAAATTGCCTTTGGTTTGTCTTTTAAGTGTGGACTTAAAAATTGTTTCTCATTGTATTAGAATTAGACTTACGTACATAGAGTTTCTTCTGGATAGAGAGGAAAAAGCCTCTCTTCCATAATGTGTAATCATACTAAAAGTTTAAATCAAGTGAGCTTTTGTCCCTTCTACTTCACGGAAGGCTTCTGCCTTTCAGGGCTCACCTTAAAGAATGTGTATGCTGTTAACAAAAAGGTGTATGTCTACATCTACTGCCTTTTCTACAAATTACAATTGTAATGCTAATATATCTAAAGTTTTATCTCCTTTGTAAAACTTAAAAGTGACTCTTGTAAGATGCAGGAAATCCACCTGAATCCACCTCTCAGGTCAATTGGGCTCCAGATAAGTACTGCACCTAATGCCTATCTCAGAGGGTGGGATTCCTTCCCTTTCCCTGGTTTTGGGACTTCCCTTTCCTATCTACTTGATTGCTACATTCCTATATCCAATACCAGTTGATTGGTGAGTCTTCACTTCCAGTTGGCACAAACACTTCCTACCACTTGCCAACCTACATCCAAACCCTTCATCTAGGACCTTCTTCTCCCTTTGGTAGTATTTTCCCTCTACCAGCATTGTTTCGCTCCCTCCCGTTCTTGCTCATCTATGAAATCCTAGCTAGGTAAACCGTGTCTGCTACAGGAAACTGTGCCTTGGTCTCCGGCCAATGCTGACAAGCTGTTGGAACAGGTTATACACTACTCTACTAAGTCAAACCTTGCTCTTCAGATACCTTGACAGGTCACTGACTCCTACCTCCCCAATGGGACTAATCCATTCGTCTGTCCGTTCTTCCAGATTCTCCTCTGGGATGTCTTCTAGAGAATTTCAGATTTCTATACCTAGTGTCTACTTAAAGAGCCTCTAAGCTTACACACCTCTGTAACCAAACTTGGTCTCAAGTCCCCTTAGATGACAGATCCAAAATAAAACCTTTTTAATTACCTCCAGTGATTGGGTAAATGGAGGTTCCCTCAGTTAAATGGAGGTTCCCATGTTCAAGTCTCTTCTTTGATCCAAACCTTCCATTTCTGTT
Organism: Psammomys obesus; assembly: GCF_907164565.1. Lineage (NCBI taxonomy): Eukaryota > Metazoa > Chordata > Mammalia > Rodentia > Muridae > Psammomys > Psammomys obesus. The sequence continues at coordinate 15,384,528 of NW_026585742.1, read as the reverse complement.
CGCTCTCCCAAAAGTTTTAAATGTACAGCTAAAGGAATTTTCTCCATAACCTACTTAACTTTGTCTTTGCCTATATATATGTTCTAGTATCCTGCCAGACCCAGATGTTTCCTACACCCACGACAGTGCCAGAGCAGCTACCACAGGGATTACAGTCTGATCTCATAGAATTCCAAATCAAGCTGGACCTGCCAGCCATAGATATTCTCACAGACCTTGGCCAGCATTAAAACAGCCTGTTCTCCCTGGATCTGGCCAGCATTTCAGCCTTTTGACCTCCCTACAGTGACCCTACTGTCAGCAGGAAATAGCCAGAAGAGAATCTCCACCTGTAACTCACTTATTACTAACAAAAGGCTGGAATGGTGTGCTTCAGGCCCTGGACAAGTAGTTCCAGATTTTCTCAGCATTCCTCATTCCCTATCTGCTGCTGGACATGGCTGGCAACTCTCTACTGGCAACCCTTTAACCTGAACTTCCCAGGGCAGGGGCTTCCCCTTCTCCTCTTGACTATGTAATCTGGACATTTTGTTGCTATTACTTCTCTCTCTCTCTCTCTAACCCCCTTGCATGGCAACCAAGAGTTGCTTCCAATGAATCTACATTTAAATACTTTAACTTGCCTTACATGAGAAGCAGCTCAAGCTCCTCATTTTTTAATTATAGAAAAAGGGAGGAATGTTAGTATTTAGGCAGCCTTCTTGGTTGCCTAGCAACCTATGATGGCATCATGTCACAGCCAGTTAGTCGCAGGCGTGGTTCAGTTGCTCCATAAAAGGACCAACCTGCCACTTTGTCTCTCTCTTGCCTTCTCGCTCTTGTCCGCTCTTCCTCTCTCCTGCTCCCTTTCCTGTTTCTGTCGGGCACCCCTTCCCCTCCGCTATCATGTCTTGCTCTCTCCTTCTCTCTCTCTCTCCATCCAATAATGTTGGGCTTCATCATTTCAGCAGTAACTGAGAGCTCACATCTTGAGACAACAACCACGAAGTACAATGCTAACTGGGGATGGCAAAATCCCACCCCTACTGACACACCTTCTCCAACAAGGCCATACCTCCTAATCCTTCCCAAATAGTTCCAGTAACTGAGTTCCAAGCATTCAAATATATGAGCCTACGTGGGCCATTCTCATTCAAACCACCACAGGTGTTATGAGTTTTGTCTCAGAGTAAGCAATACCTTAAAGTGAAAGGATGAAAGAGGTTACTGTAAATCAATGAAACCAGGAAGCAAGCAGGCATTGGTATACTAACAGAATAAAACAGACTTTAAAATTAATCAGAAAAGATGAAAGACATTTTCTCCTCTTCCTCCTCCTTTTTTTGTTTTCTGAGACAGAGTTTTTCTGTGTAGCCTTGTCTGTCCTGGGTTTGCTTTGTCAATGAGGCTGGCCTTGAACTCACAGAGATCCGCCTGCCTCTGCCTCCCTGAGTGCTAGGCTTAAAGTCATGCATCAACACTCAATGGCTAGACATTTCACTCTTAACAAGGGAACAATTACATTACAATCCTAAACATTTGTGCACCAAACCTGATGTATCCAATTTCATAAAGCATACTACTTAAATTAGAAACAAGATTAAAATCAACCCTCTAATTTCAATATCGATTTCAATCAATTGAAATCAATATTTCAAAAGTGATTTCAGTATCATTCTTCCTTTCTTCAGTAGACAGGTCATTTGGACAAAAGCAAAAATACAAACATTACTAAAACAAACAAACAAAACAGAAAAATCAGAATAAAATTACATCATACATCAAATGGATTTAACAGGTATCTAAAGAATATTCCACTCAAATGCTACAGTATTCTATCGGCAGCTCATGGAAACTTTACTAAAACAGACCACATTCTGGAACAAAAAATAAATCTTAAGAAACTGAGAAAAACAGAAGTAACTCCATGTATCCTGATTGTATTAGCCAGGGTTAACAGAACTAATAAATATATAAAATTTACATGGAATTTATTATACAGGCTTGCAGGTTGTAGCTGGGGTATTCCAACAATGACTGTATAAATATGAAAACAACAATCACAAAACTGGATATCTAAGTAGTCCTAGTCTCTGACACTGGAGTCTTTGAAGGATTCCTGAAGAGCTGCTGTCTTCAGTCTTTTTTTGAATTATGAAGTATGTTCTAACATCAGAAAAAAAAAAAGGCCTCATTAGCAGGTTAGATGAACTTGCCAGCAAGAATGAGAACAAACACTCAGAAATCAAAATCCCCTTCTTTTATGCGGGCTGCCACCAGAAGTTGTAGCCCATACTTAGGGTGTTCTTTCGCATTAGTCTTCCTGTTTCAAATAATGCTTAACATCTTATGATCAAGTTTATTTCAGATGTAGTCAAGTTTAACAACTAAAATTATCCTTACTAGAGACTAATGCAATAAAAATAAAAACAGCTAACACCTCTTATAAGTACACAAACTCCTAGAGATTAAACAATTCATTAATAAAATGATGAATGGGTCAAAGAATTTAAGAAAGAAAAAATAACAACAACAAAAAACTCCTGCAACTAACTGAAAATGAAAACAAATGCAACAAAACCCTTGGGATACATTAAAAGCAGCCCTTAATCGGGAAATTTATGCCTCTAGTGCATTAAAAGATCAGAAAGAAAGAAAAAAAAAAAAAAAAAAAGATCAGAAAGAAGCTAGGTGTAGTAGTACACACGCCTCTAATCCCAGAATTCTGGGAGGCAGACATGTGGATCTCTGTGAGTTTGAGAACAGCCTGGTCTACAAAGAGAGTCCAGTCCAAAGCAATCCTCAGCAAAATTTCTAGAGGGATTATCATTCTAGATTACAAAATATATTAGAGCTTGAGTATGGTAATGGCACAAAAACAGATATATAAACCAATGGAACAAAGAAAACAGAGACACAAGGACATACAACTATAGTCATCTTCTGATATTTGACAAAGATACCAAAAACATACGCTGGAGAAAAGACAGCATCTTCAAGAAATGGTGCTGAGAAATCTACATGTCCACAAAACCAGGCCCATATTTATCCATCACTTTGTACAAAAACTAATTCCAAATGGATCAAAGCCCTAACTGTAAAACCAACAACACTGAAACTGCTAGAAGAAAGCATAAGCAGTACCCTGTGTGATATAGGTATAGAAAATGAGTTTGTGAATAGGACTCCATTTGTCTAAGAATTAAGACCAGCAATTGAAAAATATGACATCATAAAACCAAAAAAGCTTCTGTACAGCAAAAGAAACAATTGAGTGAAGAAAAGATCCACAAAATCAGAGAATCTTACCAGCTATACATCTGAAGGAGGCTGAATATCCAAAAATATACAAAGAACTGAAAAACAAAGTGTCAAAACGACTCATTAAAAAATGGACAACTGAGCTGATCTCAGTATCACATGCCTTTAATCCAGCACAGAGGCAGGCGGATCTTTGAGTTCAAGGCCAGCCTGTTCAACAAAGTGAGTCCAGGACAGCAAAACCAAAACAAACAAAAAGCAACAGATCTAAACAAACAGTTCTCAAAAGAAAAAAAATCAAAATTACTAAGAAATATTTCAAAAGATGTTCAATTTGAGGTTTCATCTGACCCCAGTCACAATATCTAAATCAACAAAACAACAAATGCTAGAGAAGATGTGGGGAAATGGGAACCCTCATTCACTGTTGGTGGGATTGCAAACTGGTGGAATCAGTTTGGAGAGCTTTCCAAGATCTAAAAATAAATGTTCTATATGACCCAGCTCTAACATCTCTTGGCCCAAGGACTCAACATCCTACTCCTCAGCCATATTCAATGCCACTTTATTAACAATAGCTAGAAAATGAAAACAACTTAAATGTCCTTCAAGTGATAATGAAAACATAGTACAAATACACAATTAAGCTGTAAAGAAAAATAAAACTAAAATTTGCAGGTAAATGGGTATATCTAGAAACTATTACATTAAGTGAGGTAACCCATGTGCAAATAGAAAACACACCATGTTCTCTCATCTGTGGTTCCTAGATCCAACTCTTCTGATTTGAGTATATAATCTGGAGTAACCACAAAAACCAGGAAAGTAAAAAGGTAACACAGTTTGAGTCAAGGGGAAGTGCTACAGAGGGGAACAGCAGGATAAAAGTAATATAAAGAGAAATGGGAAAAACTTGGGAGGTGTTAATTGGAGAGGGAGATAGTAGGTCAATACAGAAGAAGGGGGGAGGAGGGACAAATTATACTAAGAATTATTGGGAAAGCCATAAAAAATTATATCATATTTTATTTACATAAAATACATTAAGTATACATATATTCATAAACTTATGCCACTTGGACTGACAATGCTAATAAGTGCCACAAACTATCTAATCAATGCCTCAGTACCAGTCACGAGAAACTCCTCTTTGAGGCAACAGTCAGAAAATCCAAAAGACTTCCAAAATAGCATAAATTATTTTTGTTGCCCTCGGTTGCCTCCCAGAGAGGACTAACCTTCATAGTACAGGAATGTGCTATTCAAGTTTCCATGGGAGGGAAGCATCCAAAAGTCCTACTCAGACATGATGCTTATAAATCACAGTGACCAGTATGGCAAGCAGTAGCACACATACCTTGGTGGTTACCAATAGCTGATTGTACTGAAGAACTACTCAACAAGAAGGAAATTATACCTGGCACTGGAAGCCTATCTTATTTCTTGGGATTACCAATGTTGTGGATCTTAGAGGAGAACCTATTACCACTTTATTCAACTAGCATAATTCCTAACTTCATTAGAAATATTTATCCTTGTACCCACAGGTAAGTGTAAATTTCATCCCTCACCAAGGAAACTTCTCTTTGTAATATATTAAGACTATTACAGAAAACCACAAAATGCAGAGAACAAGTGACTGTGAGAACCCAGACCCACGGTATACAGCTACAATACAACTCTTACACCTAAGCCTCAGGGAACATCACAGAAGACGAGGCAGGAAGATTGTAAAAGCCAGATGAACACAACATCCGCTATGAGATTGTTTCTCCTAGAAATAACTCCTAAACAAGATTCAAACAAGCACAACACCAATAGACATGCTAACATGAACGGGGGAAATTCTCACAGGGACCCAACCCTAGACAAAAAACTACAAGCAACCAAGGAATGCTGAGAGTGGACCAAATAGTCTTCCTCAGGACTGAACCTCCTAACTGGTTATCCAATATCATACCTCTGAAATTATATACATACAAGCAACACTAGATGGACAAAGAATATTTTGTGTGTATGTATGTGTGTGTGTATATATATGTGTGTGTGTCGTAGTAACAAAGAAGAAAAAAGGCCATGAATATGAAAGGTGGGAGACATGAAAGAGGTTGGACGCAGCAAAGGGAGAAAATTTTATAATTATAACTTCAAACTTACCTCACATGCACAAAGTCCCTCAAAATGTCCTCATTTTTCTTAAACTACATAGCCACTTTAATCACTAACATTTGCTGAACATTACCATTTCACATGATTGACATCAAATACCTTTAAGACTGTTATTGAGTCTCATTTTAAAAAATGGCAGTCAAACACATGATACACACTTATAATCCCAGGATTTAGGAGGCTGAGGCAAAGGATTGTAAATTCCAAGCTAGCACAGATTTCAATGTGAGACTACCATTCCTGACCCCCACCCCAACACAAATTATACGAGCATATTTAGGTAAAAAAAAAAATACACGACTAAATCATGACATAAGTGTTCTTCATTTTTTCACTTTTTTTTTGAGGGAGCAGTAGCTAAGTAACCTAGATTAAAGCAGGCATTATTTTACATCTACTGGGAATTCAGGCTCAGTTGTCAGATTTTCTAGTGTTTTTTTTTTTTTTTTTTGTGTGTGTGTGTGTGTGTGTGTGTGTTTGTTTGTTTTGTTTCTTTTAAAAAGAAAGTACAGCCAACTATCCAGCAATTTTTAAACACAATCAACTAATTTTTTGTTGTTGTTGATATATATGTCAACATATGCAGACCAAATAAAACGTATCTGAGTTTCTAGTCCTTTTTTCTTCTCTAGACTTGGTATTATAAATAGAACTGGCTTCTTCAACAATACATTATGTGCCTGTTTTCAGCTGGTGACTTAAAACTACGCTCACTCACTTTTTCTAAAAAATTTGTAGGATAGCTATCACAGAAAAGTTCTAAACAGCAAAATTACAGTTGATTTGCTCTGAAAATTGGACTTACTGGAACTCTTTCATTTCTACTCCCAAAGTTGATTTAGCATTTAGGGTATGAGCTGTGTACTAGATCGCATAGTAATTTCATAGTTTCTTAAAAATTATATTGTAATGGGATTTACTGTGCTTTCAGTTCAATTCTGAGATATGCTCCGTCACTAAAAAGTTTATTAATAGTCTCAGCTCTTTTCACCAATAACTAACACCAGTTCATCTATGACACATTAACCAAGTCTAAGTCAGTCACAGGTCTCACTACGTAGTCCTGGCTGGCCTTGAACTCAGAGACCCTCCTGTGCTGCATGCTCCCTCCCAAGTGCTGAAATCAAAGATGTGTGCTGCCATGCCCACTCAACTTTTTAATTCATAAGTTTGCATTTTTTTTACTACATAAATACCCTGCTATTAATGTAACTGATAACAATTAATTTAAATTTTTTTTCATTTAATTTGGAATGACTGATTTATATATAGTACTTTCCTTAATACCTACTTTGCTTACACATTTCTCACAGAATTCTTAGGAATATTCTTACCAATTTCTATTAAACTAACATACTTTTTTCCTTACAGATATAACACTCTACCTAAGGACAAAATATAAGTAAGAAGTTTAAGAGAATTTATAACCTGTGGCATTACCATACTCTTTCTAAACTGAATGTACACATAACTCAAAATCTTAACATATCAACCCCCAGAGTTCAGGCTTTCTAAAATATTATACTCCTAACAGTCATTAGAAAATAAGTTTTATTGGCTATGAAATTCCAGATCATAAAATACTCAGATACTTGATACAGCCAAATTTACATCCATAACCCCTCCCCACCAACTCTACAGAGCTAGAGGCATAACTCATGTTTATGGAGTGCACTTGGTGTATAGAAAGCCCTGGGTTCAATCCTTATGGTCTGACCTAAAGAATACAGCCTCCACACTTTTCCAGAAAAGCATAATATACCATGAATCTATAAACAAGCTGTCTAATGAACTCCATTCAAATAGGAACTACAAAACAACCCGTTGTGGCAAAATAGAATCAAATTGTAGAAATGCACACAAATATCAAACAAAAAGAATCAGAGAAATGATTAACACATAGAAGTTATCCTTAGTAGGATTAACAATGTATATAATAGACTTTCCATCAAAAGCTAAGCAATGGAGTGGTTTAAGGTGCTGAAAGAAAAACTATTAACCAGAGTTAATACCTACAATCCCAGCACTCAGGCAGTTGATTCAGAAAGATTACCAGGGGCTGAAGAGATGGCTCAGTGATTAAGAGCACTGAATGCTCTTCTGGAGGACGGGTGTTCAATTCCCAGAACCCACATGGCAGTTCACACTGTCTGTAACTCCAAGATCTGACACAGACATGCAGGCAGGCAAACACCAATGCACATAAAATAAAAACAAAAGAAAGAAAGATTCAAAGCCAAAGAGTAAATTACAGAACTAGACTTGACTCAATAAGAGTATGTACGCAATATTCGCCAAAGTAAACTGTAGAGCCTGTCAAAATCCAAACACTCTTAGTTACAGAAATGTGAAAACTAATACTAAAACTCACATAGATTGTCAGTGGGTCCACATAACCATCTAGAAATAAGAGCAAAGTAATAAGGAAGTGTGGTAAAGGGCCTAAGAATAGACATATGAAGTAAATCAATGCATGTATGGTTAACTGATTTTGAATAATGCCAATATATTAGATGAACAGATGACTAACTCTTAAGCAAATGGTACATACTCAAGTAAATATGCATATGTAAAACATAAAGCTGAATTCCTAGCTCAGACAAAAAAAAGTGAAAATAGATTAAAAATCCAAATGTGCAAGCTAAAACATTAGAAGAAAACATAATAAACCTCTATGCCCCAGAATTTAGCACATGGTAGAAGTTCAATCAACAAAGAAAAGGATCAATTCAATTTCATCAAAATCAAAACCTGTACATCGAAGGACAGTAATCAATGTGAAATGGCAATCTATGGGAAAGAAAAAAAGTATTTCCAAGCATACTGTTTAAGGCTTTAGAGTCCAAATTTATAAATAATTCTAACAACTCAACAATAAAAGGGCAATTCCAACGAGCACATAAAATTAGGATTATTAGTCACTAAGGAAAGGTAAATCAAATTTACAAGGACATAGTACTAGCATACACACATCATTAGGATGGCTCAAACACTGATAAATACTGATGAGGATAGAAAAACTGTAATCCTATACTGCTAGTGGCAATTTTTAAAATTATTTTATTATTTTTATTAATTACAGTTTATTCACTATGTATCTCAGCTGTAGCCCCTCCCTTAGCTCCTCCCAATCCCACTCTCCCGTGGCAATTTTTAAATGGTGCAGCCACTATATAAGTTTTATGGCCCTACAATTTCAATCCTAGCTATATACAAAGAATTAAGAACTGGCCCTCAAAAATACACCTAAATGGTGAGAGCAACACTATTTAGAGTAGCAGACACAATCCAAAAGCCTATCAGGGATGAAGAATAAACAAAATGTCATATATATATATATACATATATATATATACATATATATATATACACACACACACACACACACACACACACACACACACACATATACACACACACACACACCACTCAACCTTTAAAAGGAATGAAATACTGGTACATACCACAACATAAAAAACTATGCAAAGCGAAAGAAGCCAGATATAAATTATCATGCACTGTATTCTACTCCCATACAATATCCAGAATAAGTAAATTTAGAGAATAAAGCAGACCAACATGTGCATAAAGAGAAATGGGGAGCGACTAAGGACTAGAGTTTTCTTTTGTAATACAATGTTTTGGAGGCAGAGGTGGCAAATTTGTATTAAGAATGTGCTAAATGACACTGAATTGTCTCTTTAAATGATTAATTTAAACAAAGTAAGGCAAAATACCCCAGTAATACCAAACTTAGGAGTCAGAGGTAGATACATTACCATAAAGTTCCAGGACAGCCTGAGCTAAAAACACCTTGTCTCAAAACCACAAAGCAAATGAAGCAAAACAACATAAACAACACAAAAATTGGCAAATAAATATTTGCAGCAACATTATTTATATAAGCAAAAACATAGTAACAACCAATGTCTATCAAGAATATTCAACCTACAGTAGTAGGTACCCCAATATGGATAAATCCTAAAAGGCTTATGAATTCACTTATGAATTATGCTAAGTGAATAATCACACTATACCAAACCTACAAAACAGAGTATTATTCAACCAAAAAGGAGAAGAGGGACAGGGGGAGAAAGGAAGAAACACAGGTTGAATATCTTTTCCCTGAAATGCTTGGGTCAAAAATGAAAGCATTTCTGATTTGCGATTCTTAGAATTCTAGAATATTTGCATGTGTATAATGATCCAAATCTAAACACAGTTCATTTATGCTTCGTGTTTATCAATATCTTAATGTGCCTGTGTTTTTAAAAGGTTTATGTGTATTTAGGTGTATACTGTGTATGTGTATGAGTGATGCCACACATGTGCAGGTATATGCACTGAAGCCAGAAAGAGGATGCTGGATCCTCTAGAATTGGAGTTATAGGCAGCTGATAAATACGTGATGTGCAAAACCAACAAGCACTGAGTCATTTCTCCAACTTGTATCTATGTATTGACCACACTATTTGTCATATGGAATTTTATACTGTGGCATCATGCCAGTGCTATAAGTTTTAGATACTGGAGCACTTTTGCAGTAAAAATACTCTAGTTACACTAATACGTAGCACAACAGGCATGCTGAGTAAAAGATACCACATGAAAGACCATATTATAGGACTCTATTTACATGAAATATATACTCAAGGCAAACTATACATGAAAATTAGATTGTGCTTATCAGGACTTAGGGGAAGGTAAAATAAAAGAGTGAATCCTTAATGGGTAAAGGTTTTCATCCTTAATGGGACAGCCAGGGCTACACAGAGAAACCCTGTCTCAAGGTGGGGGAAAAAGGCTTTCTTTATGGGGTAATACAAAGGTACAAAGGTTATAGCATGCTTTCTTCTGCTGTGAAAAAAACACAATGACCAAAAGCAACTTGGGGAGGAAAGAGCTTATTTCATTGAATAGGTCATAGTCTATCATGAAGAGAAGTCAGGGCAGGAACTCAAAGCAGGATCCTAGAAGAAGGAACTGAAGTAGAAACCATGAAGGAAAACTGCTTACTGGCTTGCTCACCAGAGCTCACTTAGCCCTCTTTATAGAACACAGAACCACCTGCCCAGGAGTGGTACTTACAATGGGCTGAAACTTCCCACATAAATTATTTAATCAAGAAAACGACCCACAGACTCACCAATCTATTAACAGCATTTTCTCAATCATGAAAAAAACCTCAATTGTGGTTCTCTCTTCCTGAATGACTTTATCTTATGTCAAAACACTAGCCAGAACAACAAAGTTATGGAATAAAACACTAGTGATAATTTCACCACTCTGCATCTATACTAAAAATCACCAAATGGTGTACTTCACTATAACTTTTATGGTGTATAAGTATTTCAACTTTCTAAATGTTAAACTTTTTAAAGTTAGTTTACAAAGTGATTGCTAAATTAATGTTACATTTGTCCTAATCATTGAAGAAGTGCTGAAATTACTGAAATAAAGGGCAAAGAAAAATGGCATCATAAGCTACACTAAGCCATAGCCTCAGGTTTATGTTATCTGCACTCTGATGCCAGCACTGGATGACGGAGGTTTAGATTATATACCTACAGGGCTGCCCTTTCTGATTCTCAACTTAAAAAATAGTGATTAATTTTCCCAAATTGAATCACAAAAGTTGTGTTAAATTTCATCATCTTCTCCACCTGCAAAGTACAATATGGTCTAAAAGTATCAACCTTCTCTTCCCCATTTTCTTTTCTTTCCTTGCAGACCATCTCAGAAATCAGAAAGCATTAGCTAAGTAATAAAAAAATAAATGACTGGTACCTTTAAACACAATTCTTTCTCCCTAACTCCTTTAACTCCTGACCCCAGGGAAGTATGTGCACAACATAAGAAATCAAGACACAGTGTGCTGCTAAGAATACCACCCAGGTACTACACATGTTGGCACATGCCTGTATTCCCAGCACTTGGGAGGCAGAAGCAGGCAGATCTCTTTGAGTTCAAGGCCACCCTAGACTACAAGCAAGTCCAGGACAGCCAAAGAGCCAAGGCTACACAAGAGAAACGCTGCCTCGAAGGAGGGGGAAAAAAAAGACTCAGACTCCCCAAATTATTCTGTTTTTCCAACACTGTATTTTAAAATTCATTACAATGAGCAATATGCATCAGATAGTGATAATGCCTGTCAAGTTGGAAAAAAACAAAACAAAACAAAAAAACAAAAACCAACAACAAAAAAACAATCCTTTGAAAATTTCTAACATTAATACACAGAAACGGCATGTAAGTATCATTACTGGAATGAGTTTCAAAGGCCTGCCTTCTTCCCTCAACTAACTCTGTACTGACTGACATTATTGTGTGTAAGAAAAACCATCTTGATTTTAAACTCTTTACACTGATTTCACTATATCTCTGATTCTTTTACTGAATTGTGGTTAAAAAGCACTTGGAAATCTCTTAAAAGTCTGAAAAGTTTCTGTTCTAAAACTAGGTAACAATTCTCAATTGTTATGAATGAAAAATTTTTAATTACGTCATCTTTTCTAATTTTATTTACAAAAACTAGTTTTTAAAGTCCCAGTGTTTTAAAACTCAGGGGCTAAAGGATGCCTCAGGAGTGAAGAACACTTGTTGCTCTTGCAGAAGACCCAAGTTCAGTTTCCCAGCACACACATGGCAGCTCAAAATCATCTATATCACCAGTTCCAGGGGATCAGTTGCCCATTAAGGCTTCCAAAGGAATTAGCAAGTATGCAATGTATACTCATACATGCAGGCAAACACTTACATAAAGCAAAAACAAATAATAACTTTAAAAATAAACACCTCATTACAATGAGCAATATGCATCACTAAAAACCTTTATAGAGACCTGCTAAATAACCCTCGTGAACAAAATGTTATATATGTATGTATATGGTGTTTAAAGTATACTCAATAACTGAGCCTCTGGTAGCTGCCAACATCACTAGAATAGGCAGACATGATTGACAGAACTTCTGTTAAGTTACCTTACCCTGTTAAGAAACCAAGCAAATGGTCCACAAATAATTCGATTGCTTTGAACATTTTAAGCCCAAATAAATAATAATAAAGTACAGGAGGGTTTGAAGTATACGCTTATCTTCTGATAGTCTCTCATCTATTTCTTCTCATATTTATACACTTTCTGTAGTATGTTGTAGCCATACAAAACCCAAGGACAATGGAGAAACCATCCATCACCTCAGAATAGGAGAATACTACTAACAAACAGGGACACTTAAAAATATGTTTATAAAAGGGCTAGGGAGATGGCTCACAGGTTAAGAGCAAAGGCTCCTCTTCCAGAAGATCTGGGCTCCAGCACCCACAACCGGTTGTGGCAGCTCACAACGTCTGTAACTCCAGTTCCAGGTGATCAAATACCCTCTTCTAACCAGCACCAGAGAAAACATTTATTCATATTATTCTGTTATTCCTCTTCTGCCCAAAGCAGACATTAAAAAAAAAAAAAAAATTAAACTCTCACAAGATCAGTCTAGTAGATATCTGTTTCTTCAACACTTTTTTTTCATTTTGACTCATCTATGTACCCAACATGAAAAGGCCCGAGAACCTTATGCCAAATTTGGGTCACAGTCACAAAACTATGAACACCAAAGTCATGGAGGAGTAAAAGAAAAACTTGATGCTCCTTCCTAACCTCAGAACAGCATCTATACACGGGTTTTTCTTTTAATCGTATTTTTACTTTGTAATGCTCCGTGGACAGCCGACTCGCCACTAGCTTATTGACCCTCGGCCCCACGGCGACTCCAAAACCTATCGCGTCCTTAGGCGCCGGAAGGAAGCGACAGCCGGCCGCCCGCCCGCCCGCGCGTCCCCCGAGTGCCCTTGGGCCAAGCCGCGGCCGGCCGCAGACTGCAAGGCCGCTCGGCTCCGCTGAGCCCCCGAGGCCAGCAGGGAGAAACAGGCGGCCGGCCTCCTCCCGCTGACACCTGCAGGCCCACCGGGCAGGCCAGGCCTCGCCATCCTGGCCCCATCTTACCTGCGTTCCCACCACGACGATCTGAGGCAGCTGGATGATGTCGGCGCCCACCGTGTTGAAGACGTCCTGCAGCTTATTGATGACCGGGATTAGCGCCTCCATGACTCTGGAAACACAGGACCCCAAACCAACAGGCTACTGCAATGAATGGGGACTTGGCCCACAACTGGCTTTGCTTCCTCTTCTCCTCCGCCCTCTCCTCGGGAGCCAGCACCCATTGGGTCGAGCCGCCACCTCCCAGCCCGCTCCCGGCAGGCCTCGCGCCACGCCGGAGGTGGGAGGCGCAAAGACTGACGGGAGATGTAGTTCAGGCTGAGTGGCCCGTGGGGAGCCTATTCCAGGAGGTTTCAGGTTGGACCTGAGCATGACGAGAAAGAAAACTAGGTCAGCAGGGCACCTACCTGCACGGTGGAGCTTGCCTGTAATCCCAGCATTCAGGGAGGCAGGCGGATCTCTGTGAGTTCCAGGCCAGCCTGGTCTACAAAGCGAGTCCAGAACAGCCAAGGCTACACAGAGAAACCTTGTCTCGTGGGGGTGAGGGGAGGTGGGGTGGGAGACAGAAGACTAGGGCAAGGATGTGGGGTCCTCTGTAGTCAAAACGCTAGAGAACAGCTAGACGCGTAATGATTGTTAAAGTGTTAGGTATATGTATGCCTCCAGGAGTCGGGGCACACATCTATAAACCAACCCTTGAGAGATTTAGGCAAGAGGATCACAAGTTCTGCACTACACAGTGAAATCTTGTTAAAAGAATGGAGCCTGTTGATTAACTATTGTTATTTCCTTATGAAAACACTTTATGAGTATCAACCAAGGACACTTAGTAAAATTTAAAGTATGTCTCAAGACATTTCCAACACCTTAGCCTATCCTCCAACTGGACAGACTAGCATAGCTTTCAGCTGGTGGCAGAGAAGTTCCTTTTTCCAAAGGGTGCCAGTTAATGCAGTGAGTAGATCTGAGCAAAGTTCTGAGAGTGAATGATGACCCCTTAAGTCTTAAATTTGACATTCATATCACAATAAAGACAGAAAGAATGTAAATGACCAAAGGTGGGGAAAAGAGCCATGAGATGCTGCTATCTACTTATGCAGCTGTTGCATTGGGCCCTCAGCTATCTATTATGGATAAAGGAGGTGTCTAATAGTGTAGCCACTGGGGCTAATATGTGGGAGGAAGAACAGTCCCAGAAAGGAAGGGAGACAAAATCACAGGGCTATAAATATAATCACAATATCCTGGATTATGAGATCGTCAAACATAAGGAAAAACTGGCTCAGAGACACAAACTCCCCAGTGTGAGAAGAATGAGAAATCAAGTAAAACTTGCTGGAAGTTCCTAGATTTCAATCCATGATGGCAATCAGCACTAATAATCATGAAGTTGTAGACTATATAACTGAGGGTGCCATTCGCCTGCAACACATGCCATAGGAGACATGTTGGACTTGCTCAGCAGGCAGATGGTGGATGGTTGGTAATTCTTGAAAAACAAGTAAACTAAACAAAAGAATCCAAAGATCCAAAGGTGGTTTTTGGCCATCTTGGCAAATGTTGGGACCATCCCTTTTTCTTTTAAAAACAAAGATTTCAGAATCCAAAGCTAAGTGGGCCAACATATATCTGTAACCTCAGACTGACAAGGCAAAGGCAAGAGTCAGTTTTGTCTATACAGTGAGATCCAGGCTAACCAGAGCTACATACAGTTTATCTAAAAAAAAAAACAAAAACAAACAAACAAAAAAGCAAATGTTTTTATTCCAAGTTATTTTATTTTCTACCAGATATATTACATATCAATAAATAAAGTGCTACCCACTTGGATTCACAACCTCTGTTAAGACAGTGTTTCTGTCTCTTTCTATAAGAAAGAGAGAAATCATAGCAGTCCCTACTATTTCCAACAAAAAGACAGACACAGAGAGAGTAGGCTTATAATTAATGCTTGAAAATATCAAAGTGCCCTGGGCAAAAGTGATGCATCTATACTTGATGTTCCTTCATTAGTCTTTTCCTGTGTGCTAAGAAGAATACCTGGAAGAATAGGTATACATCTATATTACCAAAGGCAACATGTCATAGATTGTGTGTGGTATACTTCTATTGAACTTATAATTTCTCTGGTAAAGGAACATGTACAGTCTTATATTTTATAATGCAGCTCTCTGTAAGGGAAAGAAGGATGATCCCACAAGCAGTGTTTAGGAAAGTCTACCAATACACTACTGCCAGGATCGCCAAGATCATTTAGTTAATCAGACACAAAAGGAAAACCACAGGAAGGGATGAGGCCTAAAGAAACAATGGCTCTAATTAGACACATCTATATATAAAACATAAGAAAAGATAAACTGCAGGGGTCTTTCCTGAGACTGTTTCTCCAGCCAAAGACCATGCTTGGATATAACCTAGAACCCCTGCTCAGACATAGCCCATGGCAGCTCAATATCCAAGTGGGTTTCCCTAATAAGGGGAACAAGGACTGTTTCTGACATGAACTCAATGGCTGGCTCTTTGAACTCCCCCCACCCCAGAGGAAGGAGCTGCCTTGCTAGGCCACAGAGGAGGACATGGCAGCCAGTCCTGAAGAGACCTGATAAGCTAAGGTCAGTGGACTTAGAGAGCGGCAGGGAGATGGGGGAGGGTGGGATTGGGAGGGAATGAGGAAGGGAGCTACAGATGGGATACAAAGTAAATAAACTATAATTAATATATATATTAATTACAATATATAATAATTATAATATATTGTATATATATTTGAAAAGATAATCTGGAAGTGGACACAAGCCTCTATCCCTAACCCAGAAGTTATCTCCAATTGATAACTGCTCACATAGGAAAAATACGTTTTCTCCAATGCAGTCTTCTTCAGTGAGAAACAGAGTGCTCATCCACAAGTACGGCACCAACATTACCCACGTTCAGACCACAGCAGAAAAGAGAGTCATTGTGAAAGACACCAATGAAATACCAATGAAGTCTTACCTTAAAACATTCATTTCACTAAATTAGATTGAGGCAGTTAAAAAAAACACAAAAAACAAAAACCTTCCAACTAAACAATAAAGTCCAGACAAAGATGGATTCATGATGAATTTTACCAGATGTTCAAGAAAGTTAACTAATATCTATTTTCCAAGGTATTCTATAAAATAGCAAAAGAAGGAAACATTTCTAAACTTTTTTCTCTAGTACTTACAGCATGTAAAGATGCAACAAAAAAATAGAAGTGTGGGTTAATCTCCTTGATGACCATCAAAATTCCCAAAAAATATATTTGCAAACCAATTCAAGATCATATCTCAAAGAGCACCTACCATGATTAAGTTGGCTTTATTTCAAAGATGCAGGGACACACATAAATGAAGAAATGCAATGTGTCACATAAATAGACACAATAGACAGAAATAGACAAATCACATGGTCATCTTCATAAACTCAGAAAAGGATTTTGACAAAATAAAAAATCCCCTCATGCTAAAAGTAGTAAAGTAACACAGTAAAAGGAACATATACCAACATGATAAATATGACAAATTTATTCCCTAACATTATATTAAATAGAGAAAAATTCAAAGCATTTCTAGTAAAATGAGGAACAAAATTGTTCACTTTTCCCACTCTTATTCAAAGTAATGCTTTAAATCATAAAGTAATAAGAGAATGAAATCAAGGGATACAATGGAAGCCTGCTCTACAAGTGGCAATTCATGACTTAAGGTACTGTAAGTTTGGTCAAAAGCCCATGGCTGGGGTTGTCCCAGGGTTCAGTGGAAGGAACCTATCACTATTTTGCTAAATAGTCATATTTTTTAAAACTGTCTTCAAAATACTTGTTTACATCCATAGATATGTGTTGCTCTCAACTGTCAATGAAATCTCGTATTGCAGTGGTCAGCTTGTAGTGCGGATCCTCATGACTTCCCACAGTGCTGAGAATGAATGACTATTGGGTGCTCTGTCACATAAATGAGAGATCTATAGCTCTGTCTGCAAGGCTCAGGGAACATCTCAGAAGGAGGGTGGAAAGAACATCAGAGCCAGAGAATGAGGCAGAGTGCACTGAAATAGTGCTTCCAGGACAGAGCATGTCTGTTACACTCATGAATTCAAAGAAGTTTTGGTTACCTGTATAATAATAGTACATGATCAAGACAATCAACATTCTTCTATGGTTGGAGAAGAACCCATGAGGTTACACCCCTACTTGAGCAGATATATATTGGTAATTAATAAATACTAGGGGAGGAAGAGTCATGTTTCTTCAGGGTTTTGGAAACTACTAAATGTCATATATGATGGTGGATAATCCCACACCCATATACAAGTAGGCAGCACTAACAACATAGTGTATTGTTTTATTTTTATTAATTTTTATTTACATGCATGCTTATTTTGTCAGAATGCATGTCCTTGTACCTCAGGCATGCCTGGTGTCCACAGAAACCAAAAGATGGTTTTGGACACCCTGAGATTAGAGGTATAGATGGTTGTAAGCTGCTATGTGGTTGCTAGGAATTAACCTATGTCATCTGAAAGCACAGCTAGAGCTTCTAACCATTGAGCCATCTCTCCAAGCCAAATGAATTATTATTTTTTTAATTATTAGTAATTTTATTATTATAGAAGAGGACATTAAGGTAGAAGAAAGAATTTGGAGTAATGGAATTTTAGGAATATTGGGGGAGGAATTTGAGTTTGAAATGATTAAGATATATTATATGCATGTATGCAATTGTTGAAGACTAAGTAAAACAATATTCTTAAACATACACCTAGTTCCACAAAGAATATCCAAGATTAAGAACACAAAACATTCTGTGTATCTGTTAATTGGATCATCTTGCAAGATGGCCTATCCTAGATGTCTTAAACAACATACATTAATTTTTCTACGGATCAAAGACATTTAGTTCAAGATCAGTTGCCCGAAGTCTTGATTGATGGTGAGGCCTTTCCTGGTTTACAGATGGGCACCTTGACTTGGATTCCTTTGCATGCACAAAATGATAACAGATGACTACTAATGTAGTTGGTTCATTTTTAAGAATGAACTCTATCTAGGTTTCCATAATCATGATTTCATTTAACCATTTATTCTTTAATAAAGTAGTCAATATTAGGGTCAACTTTAGAGTGAATTTGATTTGGAAGATACCACACCATTAAATCTATAACATGTGAATAATATAATTAAAAGTTCCTCAGTTCTAATTATATTTTCCAAATGTGAAACACTGTCTATAGTTCACACTTTTCACTGTTTACACAAACATGAGACCATTATATGATTTTTTTTATAATAAAACTCCTTCTAAAGTAGGGGTTCAATCATATACTTCTAGATATCTTCCATATCAATAAATAAAAAGCTTCAAATATTCTAGAGTCTCACAGTATTCTTTTTAAGGATTATAATAATCTAACAGCTCTATTAGTAAAAGATAACTAAGTTTCTTATTATACACAGTGTTACAAAAATTTTCCTTGTGTGTATTTTTGTACACTTTTATTAGCTTAATAATTTTTCATACAATGTATTTTGATCACATTCTTCCCCTCCCCAACTCCTCCAAGATCCTCTTCACCTTCTTACCCATTTAAATTTGTGTACTTTTTACCTCTTTTTCTTAAAAAAAAACACAAAATCAAAACAAATAAACCAAAAGCTAAAAAGACAAAATATACCAAACCAAACAAAAAAAGCACACAAAAAAATATTACTACTTTGTAGAAAACCAATTTTTCCTCTCTCCTCAAGTATCAATTGCAAAAATTCTTCTCGGTTAAGTATGGGCTTTTTTGCTCATTTCCCCATCCCTGTGCTGGTTGTGTACAGGTTGTGAGTGCTACCACAGCCAAACATTGGGAGGAGCACAATAGCCTTTTTGAAGAGTTGGGGTAGGGAGAAGGATATAAAGACCCAGAGGGGACAGGAAGACAGGAACTCCACAAGAAGACCAACAAAACCAACTAACTTGAACCCAAGGGGCCTTCCAGAGACTGAAGCACCGACCAAGGACCATGAATGGACTGAACCTAGGCCTCTCTACACATACGTATTCGATGGGCAGCAGTCTTTATGTATGCTTCCTAGTAAGGAGAGCAGGGGCTATCTCTGATAGGGACTCTATTGCATCCCTTTTGATCACTTCTGCCACAGACTGACCCAGCCGGGTCCCACAACCTCGGGAGAATCAGGGTTTTTGGATATCAGGAAGGCACAGTTTCGGCGAATGACAGTCAAAGACAACACCGTAATAGTTTTGACTCTGCTGCAATTTTACTGAAGTCAGGCTAATAATTTTATAGTAATTGCATGAGAAAACACCTTAAAGTTGGCATACTTCCCAGAACATTTAGACTTTACCAAGAATATAAAGTTTACATTTTAACATAGGGCAGTGCCCACAAGAAATCTTGGCCTGAAAACTTTTGTTCAAAGCAGACAAAGGAAAAGAAACCTCAAACTGCAGTTTCATTATTGCTAACCAATGAAGAGGAAAGTCAGGAGCTAAGTCAGATACCTGGCAAAATCTTTCTCTGCGTCAAAATCTAAATACACCTTTGTTAACCATCCTCCCATATGTCTTGCTAAAAATTTGTGATCCTCAGAGAGAAGACACCAAGGGGAACAGGCTCGAGCCAGCTGTACTTTCCCATGCTCTCTTTTCCTAAGGAGGAGCCCATTATTTTTTCACTATTCTTGTAATGTTTTTTGATACTGAATCTGATTCATTACTTCTCTTAAGATTATTTTTCTTTCATTCTATTCTTGTTAAAGCTTTTAATAATTTATCAAAGATATGTTTTCTTGAATAATTAATTGTGCTGTTCCAAGAATCATAGAGAAAGATCAAAAGGCTCATAAATCCAACCCCACAACCACAACTGAGAAAGTGTAGAAATTTCAGAATACGTCTTTTTGGCTTAGGTGGTCAAGAGGGGTAAGGGGGGACACATTGCTAGTGACCTCCAGGGAGCATATTCCCGAAGAAAACGTGTCTCCTGCCTAGTAGCACAATCTATTGATATGCTACACTGACAGCGCTGGAGTGGGTGGAGCACACTTCCCCCGGTGAGCTGTCTGATCAGGCCACTGTGGAAGAGGATGTGCTCAGTCCTGATGCAATTTGATGTGCTGGGATGGGCAGAGGAGGGCTATCCTTTTCTGAGGATTAGGGGAAGGAGGATGGAGGAAGCAGAAAGGAGGGTGGAATCTGGACGAGAGGAGGGAGGAGGCTTCAATTGGGATGTAAAGTGCACGAATGAACAAAGGAATAAATGTAAATAAATTTACATTAAAAATTTAAAAAATATTCACTGAAGAAAAGCAAAGTATTTGAAGGCAAACTCTGCCGAGAGCAGTATCAGACCACGTAATTCATTCCCACAAGAATTCCAGTAAAGCCAGTGATCTTGTTTTAGCTGGCAAAATAAATAATAATAATAATAATGACATTTAATTTAGGAATTAATGCTCATTCTTTTATTTTCAGTCTAGTTAGGGGCCTCTGTGTTAATCATCACATACTGCAAGAAGCTTCTCTGGTGAGGGTGGTATAATTCACAGTTCACTGAGCTATGGGACATAGAAATATGTCTTAAGAGTAGTTTCATTACTTGTTCTTGTAGTATAATAATAATGGAAATTTTCCTCTAGGACCCATAACCACTTTAGCAGTGTCAGGAATGGGTTCCACCTTATGGGGGGGGGGGAGGGATCCTTAAATCCAATTTTTTTAAAAAGTGGTTTATTACTCCCATAACATTTCTGCCGCTATTAAAACAGCGTATTTTACAAGTATTGGCTAGTGTAGGTTACAGGATTCCTATCTTGGTAATACTGATAAAACTTTTCTCCTTTGGTAGCAGCATAGTATTTTCTAGTACCATGAATAATAGTCAATAGAGGTTAAGCTTCAATTTGGTAGCAGCTCAGGTTCTCCATGTTTGAAGACATAAGTAAGACTGGGTGTTAGGGCTTGGAGGGTAAGCAACAGCACTGGCAATCGTTTGTAACGTTTGGGGGTTGTCTATGGGACCCCCTTTAGCCAAATATTCAACAAGCTGTTACCAATCCCTGGTTTCCATAGTGGCTCTGCTCCTGCTGGTGGTAAATAAGTATTCTCTTTCCCTGCACACTCTCCGGAATCTGCTATCATTTATTAATCTTGGCTTTTCTGACTAAAATCTCAAAGTAATTCTAATTTATATTTCTCTGATGGCTACAGATGTTGAACATTTTAAGTGTTTCTTATTCATTTGTTTCTGTTGAGAACTTTGTTTAGTTCTATATTCTATTTTAATAGAATTATTTGTTTTCTTGATGCTTAGCTTTTTAGTTTTTTATGTTTTAGATACTAACACTCTGTAAAATGTATAATTGGTATAGACTTTTTCTCTTTCTGTAGGCTGCCACTTTGTTTGAATGATGGAATCCTTTGCTATAGAGGTTTTTAGCTTCATGAGGTCCCATTTATTACTAGTTGGTCTTAATGCCTGGATAACTGGAACCCTATTCATAGAATCCCTTCTTGTGCAACAAGACCAAGTGAATTCACTACTTTTTTTCCTATCAGAGACGGAGTATCTTTTCTTATGTTGTGGCCCTTGATCCATTTGGAGTTGGGTTTCATGTAGGTTGATAGATACGTGCTTATTTTTAATCCTGTGCATGCAGTTATCCAAATTTGACCATGAAAATATGTTGAAGATGTCTTTTCTCCAATATGTAATTTTGGCTTCTTTGTTAAAAAAAAAAAATCAAGAGTCTCTGTGTGTATGTGTAATTATATTCAGGTCTTCAATTCTATTCCATTAATCAATATGCCTTGTTTTTTGCCAACAACATGATTTTTTATTACTATTAGTCTGTAATAAAACTTGAAAGCTGGGGTGCTAATATCTCTAGATGTTATTTTATGATTTTAAATATCCTGCCTTTTTGTGTATATGTGTTTTCATATGAAGCTTAAGATTTTTAAAATTTATGTGAAGAATTATGTTGGAATTTTAATGAGGATTGCACTGAATCTTTTAAGGTTGGATAACCATTTTTACAATATTAATTCTACCGATCCATGAACACGAGAGATGTTTCCATCTTCTAGTGTCTTCTTCATTTTCTTTCTCCAATGTTTCTCTGATTTTTCTCAGTTTGTCTTTTGTATATAGAAAGGCCACTGATGTGTGTGTGTGTGTGTGTGTGTGTGTGTGTGTTAATCATGCTTCTTTGCTGAAAGTGCTGTTTAATAGCTATAGAAATTTCCTAGTGGAGGCTTTAGGGTCTTTAAAATTTTTATTATACAAATCTTCTACTTGGTTAGAATTACCCCAAGATAATTTTTGAAGTACTATTTGTATAATTTTTTTCTCAGTCTGTCATTTGATATATAGGAGGGCTAATGATTTTTGTGTCTTAACTTTGATTTGATACTTGTTTTAGGTGTAGACACTTCTTGGTAGAATTTTCAGGGTTATTTATGTATACAATCCTATCATCTGCAAGTAAAATTACTTTAGTTTCCTCCTTTCCTATTTGTTTTTTTAATGTGGTAATATTTTATTCTTTCTAAAATGTTTTCAGATCAGTTATGCATCTTTAAATTTTTATTTTATTTAAGTTTATTTACTTTACATCCCAAGGGTGCCGCCTCCCTCCTCTCCTCTCAGTCTTCCCTACCCTTCCTTCCCCCTTCTCTTCTCCCTTTTCTCCCAGAAAAGGGGAGCCCCCCACATATTAGCACATCAAGTCACATCAGGACTGAGCATATCCTCATCCACTGAAGCCAGGCAAGGCAGCTCTGCCAGTGGAAATTGATGCAAAAGCAGGCAATTAGAAACAGTCCCCACCTCCTCCACTTACCAGGCAACCCACATGAATATCAAACTGCCCATTGTCCACATATGTGCAGGGGCCTTGGGTCCAGATCATGCATGTTCCTTAGTTTATGTCTCAGTCTCTGAAAGCCCCCATGGGACTGGGATAGTTGTCATTGTTGGCCTTCTTCTGAGATTCCTGACTTCTCCAGGTCCTTCCATCTTTCCCCCAACACTTCCACAGAACACCCAGAGCTCTGCCCCATGCTTGGCTGCAAGTCCCAGCATCTGTCTCCATCCTCTGCTGGGTGGAGCCTCCCAGAGGATAGTCATGTTAGGCTCCTGTATGCAAGCATAGCAGAGCATCATTAATAGTGTCAGGGGCTGGCTCACTGCTGTGGGGTGGGTCTCAGATGGGGCCAATCATTGGTTGGACATTCCCTCAATCTCTGTTCTCTTTTTATCCCTGTACTTGTTGTAGGCAGGGTGATTTTTGGATCAAAGGTTTTGTGAGTGGGTTGTTGTTCCCCTCCCTCCACTAGTCCTGCCTGGCTAGGAGGCTGTCACTTCAGTCTCCATGCCCACGCCTATTAGGGGTCTCAGGTAAAGTCATATCTATAACATCGCAGGAGCCTACCCTGTCATAGGCCTCCAACTTGTCAAAGAGACGCCCCTTCTCAGTTTCCCTTCTTCCTTGCCCCCTTAACCTCCCACCTGTGTTCTTCCCACATCTGATCCTCACCCTTGTTTCCCTTCCCATTTCATCTCCTGTCCAATTCCTTGTCTTCATCCACTTCTGCTGTCTATTCTATTTCCCCTTCTGAGTGACCTTCTGGCACCCCACCCACCCCAATTTTGGGCCCTCTTTGTTTCTTAACTTTGTTGGCTCTGTGGACTGTAGTATGGTTATCCTGTACTATAGGTTTAATATCCGCTTATAAGTGTTGTACATATATCATGCATCTTCCCTAGATTTTCCATCTGCAGGATTGCCTCAGATTGTGTTTTCTTTATTGCCTCTATTTCCATATATATATATATATATATAATATATATATGTATATTATATATATACATATATAATATATATTATATATATATACATATATATATGTATATATATATGTATACATATATATATACATATATATATAACTAATATATATATATAACTAATATATATAATATATATATATAACTAATATATATATAACTAATATATATATATATATATATATATATATATATATATATA
>NW_026585742.1:15281857-15359940 GCF_907164565.1 Psammomys obesus | reverse complement strand
ATATATATATATATATATATATATATATATATATATATATTAGTTCCTGGACGGTTTTATTCATTTCCTTCTCCCATTTGGTTTTATTTTCCTGTATTTTTTTCCAAGGGATTTATTTAATTTCTTCACATTTGATTCAATTTTCCTGTATTTCTTTAAAGGATTTATTCGATTCCCTCACCTATTTGGTTGTATTTTTCTGCAATTCTTTGAGGGATTTATTTTCTTCTTTTAAGGCCTCTATCATTTTCATAACCTCAGATTTAAGACCATTTTCTTGTGCTTCCAGTGTGATAGTATCCTCAGGGCTTGCTGTGATAGCTGGGTTTTGGTAGTGTCATATGGCCCGGGTTTTTGTTGCTGGTGTACCTGTGCTGACCTCTAGACATTTGGTTGACTCTGTTAATCAAATGGCCTAGTGGTTTCTGATGGTAGTAGGTCTCTGGGGTTGTAGGTAGCTGCAGTCCTCTGTTTTTCCAGCTGCTCCCTGGTCCGTACTAGTCTCCAGTTCCTCTGATCAAGATGGGTCCTGGGAAATAGCTCAGGCCTGGAAACTGGGGTATGGGGCACACAGGGGAAGTGTAGTGCAGAGAGCCCTGGGCAAACCTTGCTCACCACTGTTGCTGACAGGCTGTGGCAAGCCAGTGGATGGGGAGGGCTCTCACCTGCTGCTCCCTGATGTGGGCTCTGGGGCCTTCCTTTCCTATTTGTATCCCATGATATCCTTCAGGTGTCTTACTGCTCTACCTAAGATTTCAAGTAGTATATTGAAATAATATGGAAAGAGTGGACAACCTTGTTTTATTCTTTTTTTTAAAGGATATTCTAATTTTATTTATTTATTTTTGTTTTTTTTTTGTTTTTATTAGTTACATTAACTCTGTATCTCAGCTGTATCCCACTCCCTATTCCCTTCCAAACCCTCCCTCCCTCCCCCATCTCCTCCCTGCCCCTTTCCAAGTCCACTGATTAGGGAGGACCTCCTCCCCTTTCATCCAATCCTGTTTTATCAGGTATCTTCAGGACTGGTTGCAAAGTCCTCCTCTGTGTTCTATCAGGACTGCTCCTCCCTTGGGGGGTGTGGGGAGGCCAAAGAGCCAGCCATTGAGTTCCTGTCAGAAATAGTCCCTGTTCCCCTCACTATGGGAAACCAATTGGTTACTGAGCTACCATGGGTGCCTCCTACTGCACACACGAGTGCTGTGGTCACCTGCCACTGATAATCACGAGGTACTGAGGCACAGAGCTCCAACCTCAGACCTACAAAAGCCTGAGAGCTACTGGAGCGGCCCCCAGATACTCCTCCAATGTACGGCCAATTATCCCCAGCTAAACTGACAAAACCGTGGGGCTCCTTGGTTCTTCAAGAGGGCTGTGCCCAGCAAAGACAGCATAAGAGCAGCAGCAGCAGCTCACTACATTCAGAGCAAGAAACACAGCGGCAGGACAGCCATCTCCAGGACTTCTCCTGATGAGAGGAGAGCCTTCTTGACTATAACCGATACCATACAGGTCCATACCTGAGGTGAACTGTGTCAGTTCCTGAGACACTGTGAGTTCCTCCATTTGGTTGACTATAACCAAAAAAAAGAGGAAGCCTCCTTCAGAACACTGCCAAGGGAATTCTCCCCACCCCGGGATTCCAGCAGACACCAGAAATTAACAGCCAACACCTGGGACAGACAGAAGGGTAGAGGCCATCGTAAAAGCACAACCAACAAAAGGCAAAGCATATGGCATCTCCAGAATCCAGTTATCCAGGGGCAAGTAGCCCTGGACACCCTAATATAAGTGAAATTCAAGAAGATGACCTTACATCTATACTTATGGAGAGGATAATGGAGGAAACAAATAAAATGCATAAAGAATTGGAGGAGGATAAAATCAAACAGAATATGGCCATCCGTAAAGATATACAGGAAGATGCAGCCAAACAGTTTGTGGCCTTCAGAGAGGAAATAATTAACTCACTGAAAGAAATAAAAGAAGCAGAAGAGTGTTCAAACAAACAGGCAAAGGAATTGAAGTAAAAACAGGAAAATACAGTCAGACAGGTGAAGGAAATCAACAAAACGGTGCAAGATCTGAAGATTGAATTGGAAAAATGAAAGAAAACAAAAATGAAGGCAATCAT
The DNA here is from genome assembly GCF_907164565.1 of Psammomys obesus. Lineage (NCBI taxonomy): Eukaryota > Metazoa > Chordata > Mammalia > Rodentia > Muridae > Psammomys > Psammomys obesus. Next base: position 15,357,806 of record NW_026585742.1, on the reverse strand, counting down.
GGAAAGAAAACAGGAATTACAGAGGTAAGCATAACCAACAGACTATAAGAGATGGAAGAAAGAATATCAGGTGTGGAAGATAAAATGGTAGAAATCGAAGAATCCATAAAAAAAAAAATCTAAAAAATTCCTGACAGAAACCATCCAAGAAATCCAAGACAACTTGAAAAGACAAAACTTAAGAATAACAGGAATAGAGGAAAAGGAAGATTCCCATCTCCAAGGCCCAGAAAATATTTTCAACAAAATCATGGAAGAAAATTTTCCCAACTTAAAGGAGAGGCCTATAAGTATACAAAAGGACTACAGAACACCTAACAAATTAGACCAGAAAAGAAAATGCTCCTGCCACATAATAATCAAAATAGTAAGTATACAGAACGAAGAAAAATACTAAAAGCTGCAAGGGAAAACAGCCAAGTAACTGTTTTCTGATGGGCAAACCCATCAGAATCACACCTGACTACTCAATAGAGACTATGAAAGCCCGAAGGGCCTGGACAGATATCATGCAGACCCTAAGAGAACACACATGTCAGCCAAGACCACTATACCCAGCAAAACTCAGTCAACATAGATGGAGAAAACAAGATATTCAACGACAAAAACAAATTTAAACAATATGTACCCACAAATCCAGTGTTACAGAAGATACTAGAAAGAAAAATACAACCCAAGAAAACTAACTACTTTCAAGAAAACACAGGAAATAATTAACCTCACTCCAGCAAACTAAAAGTAGCCAAGCACACAAACATGCTACCACAGCCAACATCAATATCAAAGTTCTAACAGCCACTGGTCATTAATCTCCTTCAATATCAACAGACTCAATTCTCCAATAGAAAGACACAGACTAACAGAATGGATGCATAAACAAGACCCAAAAATCTGTTGCATACAAGAAACACACCTAAGTCACAAAGATAGACATTACCTGAGAGTAAAGGACTGGAAGACAGTTTTCCAAGCAAATTGACCCTGGAAGCAAGCAGGAGTAGCCATTCTAATATCAAATAAAATAGACTTTCAACCAATATTACTCAAAAGAAATGGGGAAGGACACTTCATACATACCAAGGGAAAATTCCACCAGGAAGACATCACAATCCTGACCATCTATGCCCCAAATACAAGGACAGCCACATTTGTAAATGAAACGTTAATAAGACTTAAACCACACATCGAGTCAAACACATTTATAGTGGGAGACTTCAACACCCCACTCTCATCAAAGAACAGGTCAACCAAACAGAAATTAAACAAAGAAACAATGACTCTAAAAGAGGTCATGAATCAAATGGACCTAACAGACATCTACAGAACCTTTTACCTAAACACAAAAGAATTCACCTTCTTCTCAGCACCTCATGGAACCTTCTCCAAAATAGACCATATAGTTGGTCATAAAGCAAGCCTCAACAGATACAAGAAGATTGAAATAATCCCTTGTCTCCATTCTGACCATCATGGACTAAAGCTGGACCTCAACAACAACAGAAATGGCAAAAAGACTACACACACATGTAAACTGAACAACTCGCTACTCAATTACAGGTGGGTTAAGGAAGAAATAAAGAAAGAAATTAAACACTTCCTAGAATTCAATGAAAATGAAGGCACAACATACCCAAGCTTATGGGACACTATGAAAGCAGTGCTAAGAGGAAAGTTCATAGAACTAAGTGCCTTAGGAAGAAATTTGAAACATCTCATACAAGCAACTTAATGGCTCACCTACAAGTCCTAGGGAAAAAAAGAAGCAGAACATCACAGAGGAATTGATGGCTGGAATTAATCAAACTCGGGGCTAAAATCAACGAATTAGAAACAAGTAAAACAATTAAAAGAATCTATGAAACCAAGAGCTGGTTCTTTGAGAAAATCAACAAGATAGACAAACCCTTAAGCCAAACTAACTAAAAGGCAGAGAGGCACTATCCAAATAAACAAAATCAGAATGAAGAGGGGGACATAACTACAGACACCGAGGAAATCTAAAAAAAATCATTAGGTCTTAATTCAGAAGCCTATAGGCCACAAAATTTGAAAATCTAAATGAAATGGACAATTTTTCTTGATAGAGTCCACTTACCGAAGCTGAATCAAGACCAGGTAAATCAATTAAACAGTCCTATATCCCCTAAGGAAATAGAAGCTGCCATCAAAAGTCTCCCATCCAAAATGAGCCCAGGGACAGATGGTTTCAGCACAGAATTCTACCAGACCTTCAAAGAAGAGCTAACACGAATACTATTGAAACTATTCCACAAAATAGAAACAGAAGGAACACTACCAAACTCACTCTGTGAAGCCACAGTCAACTGGTACCTAAACCTCACAAGGACCCAACAAAGAAAGAGAATTTCAGGCCAATCTCTCTTATGAACTTTGACGCAAAAACACTCAACAAAATACTTGCAAACCAAATACAAGAACACATCAAAGATATCATCCACTATGACCTATGACCAAGTAGGCTTCATCCCAGGTATACAGGGGTGGTTCAACATACATAAATCTATCAATGTAATCAACCATATAAACAAACTGAAAGAAAAAATATCTATAATAATCTCCTTAGATGCTGAAAATGCATTTGGTAAAATCCAACACCCATTCATGCTTCAAGTCTTGGAGAGATCAGAAATACAAGGCACATAGTGCCTAAACATAGTAAAGACAATAGACAGCAAGCCTATAGCTAACATCAAACTAAATGGAGAGAAACTTAAAGCAATCCCACTGAAATCAGGGACAAGGCAAGGCTCCCCACTCTTTCTCTATTTCTTCAGCATAGGTCTTGAAGTCCTTGCTAGAGCAATAAGACAAATAAAGGAGATCAAGGGGATACAAATTGGAAAGGAAGAAGTCAAAGTATCGCTATTTGCAAATGATATGATAGTATACATGTGTAGCCACAAAAATTCTACCAGGGATAAACACCTTCAGCAAAGTAGCTGGATACAAAATTAACTAAAAAAAATATCAATAGCCCTCCTGCATACAAAAGACAAAGGGGCTGAGAAAGAAATTAGGGAAACAACACCCTTCACAATAGCCACAGAGACATAAAGTACCTTAATGTGACTCTAACCAAGCAAGTCAAAGACTTCTATGAAAAAAAAATTCCAGTCTCTGAAGAAAGAAATAGAAGAAGATATCAGAAGATGGAAAAATCTCCCATACTCATGGCTTGGCGGGATTAACATAGTAAAAAATGGCCATCTTACCAAAAGCAATGTATAGATTCAATGCAATTCCCATCAAATTAGCATCACAATTCTTTACAAACCTTGAAAGAAAATTCTCAACTTCATATGGAATAACAAGAAACCCAGAATCACACACACACACAAAAAATCTTCTACAATAAAAGTTCTTCTGGAGGTATCTCCATCCCTGATCTCAAGCTGTACTATAGAGCAACAGTAGTAAAAGCTGCATGGTACTGGCATAGAAACCGACTGGTGGATCAATGGAACCGAACAGAAGAACCAGAAATAAACCCACACACTTATGGACACCTGATTTTTGACAAACATTCAATGGAAAAAAGATAGTATCTTAAACAAATGGTGCTGGTCTAACTGGATATCTACATGTAGAAAAATGCAAATAGATCCATATTTATCACCCTGCACGAAACTAAAGTCCAAGTGACTCAAAGACCTCAATATAAAACCAGACACACTTAACGTGTTAGAAGAAAAAGTGGGGAAGAGCCTTGGACTCATTGGCACAATTTCCTGAACAGAACACCAACAGCACAGGCCCTAAGATCAACAATCAATAAATTGGACCTCATGAAACTGAAAATCTTCTGTAAAGTTGTCAGAACAAAATGACTACCTACAGATTGGGAAAGGATCTTCACCAACCCTGTATCTGACAGAGGGTTAATATCCAGAATATATAAAGAACTAAAGAAGTTAAACTCCAGCAAATCAAGTAATCAAATTAAAAAAATGGGGTACAGAGCTAAACAGAAGATTTTCAATAGAGGAATATCGAACGGCAGAGAAACATTTAAAGAAATGCTCATCCTCCTTAGTCATCAGGGAAATGCAAATCAAAACGACCCTGAGATTTCACCTTACACCCATCAGAATGGCTAAGATCAAAAACTCAACAACAAACACATGCTGGAGAGGATATGGAGAAAGGGGAACCCTCCTCCATTGCTGGTGGGAATGTAAACTTGTACAACCACTTTGGAAGTCAATCTGGTGCTTTCTCAGACAATTAGGAATAGCGCTTCCTCAAGATCCAGCTATAACACTCCTAGGCATATATCCAAAAGATGCTCAAGTATACAGCAAGGACATTTGCTCAACCATGTTCAACCATGTTTGTAGTAGCTCTATTTGTAATGGCCAGAATCTGGAAACAATCCAATGGAGAAATGGATACAGAAATTGTGGTCCATTTACACAATGGGATACTACTCGGCAATTAAAAAGAAGGAAATCATGAAGTTTGCAGGAAAATGACAGGAACTAGAAAAGATCATCGGGAGTGAGGTATCCCAGAAGCAGAAAGACACACATACTATATACTCACTTATAAGTGCCTACTAGACATATAATATAGGACAATCATATTAAAATTTGTACATCTAAGGAAATTAATCAAGGAGGAGGACCCTGGGTAAGATGCTCAATCTTCCTTCAGAAAGGCAAATGAGATGGACATTGGAAGAGGGAGAAAACAGGGAATGGGACAGAAGCCTATCACAGAGGGCCTCTGAAAGACTCCACCCAGCAGGGTACCAAAGCAGATGCTGAAATGCATAGCCAAACTTTGGGCAGAGTGCAGGGAATCTTATGAAAGAAGGGGGAGATAGTAAGACCTGGAGAGGACAGGAGCTCCACAAGGAGAGCAACAGAACCTCAAAATTTGGGCACAGGGGTCTTTTCTGAGAGTGATAGTCCAACCAAGGACCATTCATGGAGATAACCTAGAACCCCTGCACAGATGTGCCCATGGCAGTTCAGTGTCCAAGTGGATTCCCTAGTGATGGGAACAGGTTCTTTCTCTGACATAAGCTGATTGGCCTGCTCTTCGATCACCTTCCCTGAGGGGGGAACAGCCTTACCAGTCCACAGAGGAAGACAATGCAGCCACTCCTGATGAGATCTGATAGACAAGGATCAAAAGGAAGTGGAGGAGGACCTCCCCAATCAGTGGACTGGGGGAGTGGGTGGTGAAGAGGGAAGGAGGGTGAGATTGGTAGGGGAAAAGGGAGGGAACTACAGGTGGAAGACAAAGTGAATAAACTGTACTTAACAAAAAGATTGATTTATTATTTATACAGTACTCTGCCTGAATGTGTACCTGCATGCCAGAAAACAGCAGCATTTTAGATGGTTATAAGCCACCATGTGGTTGCTGGGAATTGAATGCAGGACCTTAGGAGGAACAGTCAGTGCTCTTAACCTCTAATCCATCTCTCCAGCCCCTATGATTCTATTTCTTTGTTAAATTCTGCTTTCATATCTGAATTATTTTCCTTATTTCATTGAATTCTTTGTTTTCAGCCTTCATCAAGGCTTTCATATCCTCTTTAAGGATTATGACCATATCCATAATTGCTATTTTGACATCCCTGTTTTGTAATTCAGCTAAATTACTTTTCTTAGTACATTTTAAAATAGAGCTACTGGTTTCTGGAGAAAAAAATATTGGTATTTATTATCATTATTATTATTGCTATTATTGTGCAGGGATTATTATTATTGTTGTTGTTGTTGTTGTAGTACAGGGATCTAGGCACCTAGATGTTTGTTGTCTGCTCTTGCCTTTGTTGAGTGGGTACTTGGTTCCTTGGTTGCTTCTGTCCCAATCTGTCAGTCTTCAGTCTTGGATCAGCCTCCGATAATCGTTTCAGCCTTCAACTAGTCTCCGATCTGAATTTCTGTTTACAGTTCAGAATCTGAGCAATGTCAGATTATAAAGCAGACTGACTGCAGAGTTTTCTTAAATAGGACTTGAAGTCTGGCTCCATAAAGGGCAGCAGAGGCAGAACCAAGGGTACACAGGCTTTAGTCCCAGATGACAAAGCATCCAAAGGGGATGCAGGTGGGTTAGGAGGAGGCTGAGGTGATCAAGCAGTGCCATTCTCAGAGCACTATACAGGATACAGAATGAAAGATGGAGGAGGCCACGGTCACACAGCTATGTTATGTGGCAGGTCCCCATTAGAGAGAGCTCCTGTGGGGCAGTGGGATTCATAAAAGAAAACAACAGGATGAGAGGTATGGCTGCAGAGAAAGGGACCTGTGAGAAAGGACTAGAGGTTCCCTGAGTCCACACCATGAGACTGAGTCCCAAGGGTATGGAGGTGGGCTGGGAGGAGGTTTCCAGGGTAGCATGGGAAGTGGGGGATATAGCTTTATCAGTGATCTGGACAATCCATAATGGAGGAGTGGAGGAGGGCACAGGTAGACTACCTGAAATCCCTATGTGGGACTGTGGGGTCCTTGGGAGAGAATGGTTATATGGAGCATAAGGGAGACAAAAAGGAATGGACATAAGCTAGGAAAAATGGCTCAGGGGTTGCTGAGGAAAAGGAAGCACTAGCTGGATGCTAGAGTGAATTCCTATTAGTAGAATTGTTAAGCCAAATGTGTGATTCTTTAAGATATGAGTAGCTATTTCCAAATTGCTTTCACAAATATAAAGCAGTTTGTATACTTTTAGTAAGCATGTCAGGAATATCTTTTCTGTCATAATTTCCTAGGGCTGTTACTTTTTTTTTCTTTTTTTCCATGCTAACGATTAGAGTCAGGACATCTCATATTAAATGTAGAAAATATTTAACTACCGCTCTACCACACCGTGAATACTTTTTGTTTTACTAACCTATAGTTATATTCTGTAACACAGTGGAATGAACTTGGCATTTTAGCTTCAGCTACTTAAGAGGCTGACATATGAGAATTCCTTGAAGTCAAAGATAGGTTTGAAAAGCAATTTTAAATGAAAAATTATTGTTGGTATAATGTTCTTGTGGAATGTATATAATTTACCTTTGCTCATTTAAATGCTGATTTCTCTACCACACTGGTAGAGAAATCTGATTTCTCTACCACACTGGTAGAGAAATCTGGGTTCCTTTTCAAAATTTCTGTATTTTTTTAAATTACTTATAGTTTATTCACTTTGTATCCTAGCGGTAGCCCACTCCTTCATCCTTTGCCAATCTCACCCTCCCTTCCTCATCTCCTTCCATGCTCCTCCCCAATTCTACTGATAGGGAAGGTCCTCCTCCCCTTCCATTTGACCATAGCCAATCAGGTCTCATCAAGACTGGCTGCATTATCTTCCTCTGTGGACTGGTAAGGTTGCTCCTCCATCAGGGGGTGGTGATTAAAGAGCCAGCCACTGAATTCATGTCAGAGACAGTCCCTGTTTCCATTACTAAGAACCCACTTGGAGACTGAGCTGCCACGGGCTACATCTGTGCAGGAGTTCTAGGTTATCTCCATGAATGGTCCTTGGTTGGACTATCAGTCTCAGAAAAGACCCCTGTGCCCAGATGTTTTGGTCCTGTTGCTCTCCTTGTGGAGTTCCTGTCCCCTCCAGGTCTATCTCCCCCTTCTTTCATAAGATTCCCTGCACTCTGACCAAGGTTTGACTATGAGTCACAGCATCTGCTTTGATACACTACAGGGTAGAGTCTTTCAGAGGCCCTCTGTGGTACTCTCCTGTCCTGTTCTGTTTTCTCCCTCTTCTGATGTCCATCCCGTTTGCCATTCTGAGTGAGGATTGATCATCTTACCCAGGGTCCTCCTCCTTGCTTAGCTTTAGGTGTACAGATTTTATGTTTATCCTACATTATATGTCTGATATCCACTTATAAGTGAGTATATAGCATGTCTGTCTTTCTGCTTCTGGGAAACCTCACTCAGGATGATCTTTTCTAGTTCCCGTCATTTTCCTGCAAATTTCATGATTTCCTTCTTTTTAATTGCCGAGTAGTATTCCATTGTGTAAATGGACCACAATTTCTGTATCCATTCCTCCATTGAGGGACATCTGGGTTTTTGCCAGATTCTGGCTATTACGAATAAAGCTGCTACAAACATGGTTGAACATGGTTGAGCAAATGTCCTTGCTGTATACTTGAGCATCTTTTGGATATATGCCTAGGAGTGTTATAGCTGGATCTTGAGGAAGCGCTATTCCTAATTGTCTGAGAAAGCACCAGATTGACTTCCAAAGTGGTTGTACAAGTTTACATTCCCATCAGCAGTGGAGGAGGGTTCCCTTTTCCCCACAACCTCTCCAGCATGTGTTGTCACTTGAGTTTTTGATCTTAGCTATTCTGATGGGTGTAAGGTAAAATCTCAGGGTCACTTTGACTTGCAATTCCCTGATGACGAAGGAGGATGAGCATTTCTTTAAGTGTTCCTCTGCCATTCGATATTCCTCTAGTGAGAATCTTCTGTTTAGCTCTGTACCCCATTTTAAATTTGGATTATTTGACTTCTTGCTTTTTTACTTCTTGAGTTCTTTATATATTCTGAATATTAGCCCTCTGTCAGATACAGGGTTGGTGAAGATCCTTTCCCAGTCTGTAGGCTGTTGTTTCATTCTGATGACACTGTCCTTTGCTTAACAGAAGCTTTTCATTAGGTCTTGCTACAAAAGCCTACATGCCACAAAATTTGAAAATATAAATGAAATGGACAATTTCATTGATATATTCCATTTATCAAAATTAAATCAAAATCAGGTAAATACATTAAATAGCCCTAAATTCCTCAAGAAATAGAAGCAGTCATCAGAAGTCTCCCTTCCCAAAAAGCCCTGGGCCAGATGGTTTCAGCACAGAATTCTACCAGACCTTCAAAGAAAAGCTAACTTCAATTCTCTTCACATTATTCCACAGAATAGAAACAGAAGGAACATGACAAAACTCATGCTATGAAGCCACAGTCAACTTGATACCTAAGCCACACAAAGACCCAACAACAAAAAAGGGAACTTCAGACCTATCTCTCTTATGAACATTGATGCAAAAATACTCAATAAAATACTTGTAAACCGAATCCAAGAACACATAAAAGACATCACCCACCATGATCAAGTAGGCTTCAACCCAGACATGCAGAGGTGGTTCAATATAGGGAAATCTATCAACATAATCCACCATATAAACAAACTGAAGGAGAAAAACCACATGGTCATCTCCTAAAGATACCAAAAACTCATTTGACAAAATCCAACACCCATTTATGTTTAAAGTCTTGGAGAAATCAGGGATACAAGGCACATACCTAACATAGTAAAGACAATAGACAGCAAGCCTATAGCTAACATCAAACTAAATGGAGAGAAAATTAAAGCACTGAAAACAGGGACAAGGCAAGGCTGCCCACTCTGTCCATATCTCTTCAGCATAGTTCTTGAAGTCCTTGCTAGAGCAATAAGACAAATAAAGAAGATCAAAGGTATACAAATTGGAAAGGAAGAAGTCAAAGTATTACAATTTGCAAATGATATGTTAGTATACACGTGTGACCACAAAAATTCTACCAGGGATCTCCTACAGCTGATAAACACCTTCAGCAAAGTGGCTGGATACAAAATTACACCCCCCCCCCAAATATCAGTAGCCCTCCTGTATACAAAAGACAAAGGGGCTGAGAAAGAAATTAGGGAAACGACACCCTTCACAAAAACCACCAATAACATAAGTACACAAGTACACACAAGTACCTTGGTGTGACTCTAACCAAGGAAGTGAAAGACTTGTTTGAAAAAAAATTCAAGTCTCTGAAGAAAGAAATAGAAGAAGATATCAGAAGATGGAAAGATCTCCCATGTTCATGGCTTAGCAGGATTAACATAGTGAAAATGGCCATCCTGCCAAAAGCAATGTACAGAGTCAATGCAATTCCTGTCAAAATACCAACACAATTCTTTGCAGAACTTGAAAGAACTATCTCAATTTCATACGGAAAAACAAAACAAAACAAAAGAACAGAATTGCTAAAACAATCCTGTACAACAATAGATCTTCTGGAGGTATCTCAATCCCTGATCTCACACTGTACTACAGTGCAATAGTAATAAAAACTTCATGGTACTAGCATGGAAACAGTATGGTGGATCAATGGAATTGAATAGAAGACCAGAAATAAACCCTCACATCTACAGATACTTGATTTTTGACAAAGAAGCCAAAACCATATAGTGGAAAAAAAAGACAGCATCTTCAACAAATGCTGCTAGTCACTATCTGGTTTCAATCCAGACATTGCATTGTGATATTTATTCTAAGTGTCACCTGTCTCAAGTCTGTGTAAACATGCCACCATTTGTTCTCTGTATTGTCAATAAAACAACTAGCCAATGCTGAAAAATGGAGAGAATAGAGTGGGACATCCTGGTCCAGTGAGGAAGAGAAGGAAGCAAGGGGGAGGAGGCAGACAGGAGATCGAGAGAGTACTTGGAATCACGAGGAGAGATGAACTGGACCTAAGATATGGCTAAAAGCAAGTATAATGTGGGAAATCTGAATGGGAGGAAACTATGTGGGCTTGGAGGTTAAGGATGGAGTAATTATTGCCCAGCATTGTGCTCTAGATTAATTAAATAAACCCTGGTCTCTATGTGGTGATTTGGGTATACAGCTGGCTTAGGAATAACCACTGTTTAACTAAAATATAAATCAATAATAAATATTAATCTTCAACAACAAAGAATTAAGAAAATAAATTTTAATAAAGTAACAATTATTTGTAGTTCATTATTTGTATGTTTTGAATATATTTAGATATTTCTTTTCCTGTTACCTATATAGATCCTTTGACCATTTTCCCATTACACAAATTATTTATTATTTCTGTATTTTGTTGTGCAGGGAATGAAAACAGATGCTTATGAACGATAGGGTGTCAGTCCCTTTACCTCTGAGCTCTGTTGCGAGCTACATAGTGATATTTTAAGACCGTCACTTCTGTTCACTTCTGCCCACGTCTGAGATCCCAAGCACACAACTTTGAAATCTGGTGGAGCCGAGCTGATGTCACTTCCAGGCCTATAGGCCCTCCTTGTCTTCCCTATTTTCAGACAATTGATTTGGGTTCAAGCTGCTGGGGATGTGCGATGCTGCCCTGCTTAACAACTACAGATTTTAGAAAAGCTACTTTCTTGACTTTCATTTCATCCAGCTTGCTATATGTACATTACAGGTTTCATGTCTAATTTTCCAAATCTCACAATAAAACCATTAGCATTTTGACAACTCAGTTACCTTTAGATTGGACCTAAATGAGAATGTGTCAAGATAGAAGCTTTTCTGAAACTTGTTAATCTTTTTTTTTAACCTTAAAGAAAGGGTGGAAATTGGTTAAAAGTGGTAATGAAGGGCTATAAGGGGAAGGCAAAAGATACCTGAACTCTTATTGATACATAGATGCATGTAGTGTTTTGCATAAATCCAACCCCTCTCTTACTGTCTCACCACCACCTTCCCTTCACAATTCTATGTTGTTGTTTTGAGCCTGCTGAGTGCACTTAGTGCTGCCAACACGTGCATGGGTCTAGTGCCATCCACTAGAACATGTGTAGCCTATGAGGAGTTACAACCAGGAAGAAAATTAGCACATTCCCTCTGTCAGCAGCCATGAACTGCCAGCAGCTTATGGTGATGGGTGGGACTTTGTGAACTTCATTTCCATCCATGCCGGATTGCAGCTGGCTTCATCTTGTGCAGGTTTTGAATTTGCAGCTACAGATGCTGTGAGCTCATTGTGCAATGGCGGCACTCTCAAGTCCAGCAAACACTGTTTTACAGCTGTCTTCCACGAGATTGCTTCTAAGGCCTGATTTATACGATGAAACTCATACCCAGTACTGTGATGAAACTCAGACCCAGTACTGTTAACTTGGCAAGAACATGTAGGACCTACTATTATCACTCCATTAAACTGTCCCTAAATAATTACCTTTATACTCAGAGATTGGTGTCCATCTCGTCCCTCAGCAGAGAGGCTTCTTTTTGCAATAGGTCGTGATTACTATAGAGAATCAGAATTAGTCACTGTGCAGAAAACGAGGGACTGCAGAGAGAGTGGCAGTACACTGTATGTGGAGGATATTTTTTCTCATTTATTTATTTTATTCACTTTACATCCTTGTAGCCCCTTTCCTCCTCCCCCCAGCCTTACCCCCTCCTCTCACTCCTTTCCCTCCTCCCCTTTTCCTCAGAAAATGTGAACTTCCTTTCCCATCCACCCCAGCTCATCAAATTGCATCAGGACTGATCTTGAGTCCTCTTCTCCTGTGGCCTGTCAAGGCAGTGCCACCAGGGGACAGTGATGTGAAAGCAGGCAAGTGAAGCCATGTCCGATGCAGTCTCCACTTCACTTCCTAGAGGACCCACACGAGGCCTAAGCTGGCCATCTGCTACATCTTTGTAGGGGCCCTAGGTCCAGTTCATGTATGTTCCTTGGTTGATGCTTCAGTCTTAGCAAACCCCTCTGGGCCCTGGTTAGTTGGCTCTGTTGTTTATCTGTTGTTGTGGAGCTCCTGTCAATTCTGTGTTCTTTTCTGTTTTCTCCCACTGTTCCCCAAGAATCCCTATGCACTGACCAATGTTTAGTTGTGAGTCTCAGCATCTGTTTTGAGATGCTGCTAGGTAAAGCCTCTCAGAGGACAACTCTGACAGGTTCTTGTCTGCAAGCTTAGCAGAGTATTGTTCATAGTGTCAGGGGTTGGCATTCTCTGATAGAGTGGGTCTTTGGTTGGGCCAGGCATTGGTTAAGCATTCCCTCATTCTCTGCTCTATCTGCGACATCTTTGAATTCTTTACATGTTCTGAATATTATTCTCCTGTCAGGTCAATATTTGGCATCAATTTTGTTCTCTCTTAGGTTGCCTAATCATTCTATTGTTCTGTTTTTATGTAGAAGATTGCAAATAACATATAATTCCACTTGCCACTTCTTGCTATTATTTTCTGGGCTTGCAGAGTGCTATTCAGAAAGTTCTTAATTATGCCTTTGTCTTGAAATACTTTCCCACATGAGGTATTTTTAAATAATTACTATCCATAGTTTAATCCAAGGGCTTAAGAATTTGAGGGTGGAGCTAAGACATTAGCCTGTTTAAATGACATCCAGGTGATCACATCACACTGTCAAGACCTGCTAACTTCTGCATTAATTAAATGATCTATAATATTAGAAATGAGAAGCCAATGCATCATATGGTCCAGGTAATACTTTTTCTTATGGATGTTACACCATTCTTTTTTTTTAATTCTTTATTAATTACACTTTATTCACTTTGTATCCCCCCTGTGGTTCCCTCCCTCCTCCCATCCCAATCCCTCCCTTCCTCCACCCTCTGCATGCATGTCCTTCCCCAAGTCCACTGATAGGGGAGGTCTTCTTTTCCTTCCTTCTGATCTTAGTCAATTAGGTCTCATCAGGAGTGGCTGCATTGTCTTCTTCTGTGGCCTGGTAATGTTGCTCCCCCCTCAGGATTTGGTAATTAAAGAGCAGGCCAGTTCATGTCAGAGGCAGTTCCTGTTCCTATTACAGTGGAACCCACTTGGATACTGAACTGCCATGGGCTACATCTGTGCAGGGGTCTTAGGTTATCTCCATGCATAGTCCTTGGTTGGAGTATCAGTCTCAGGAAAGACCCCTGTGCACAGAGCTTTTGTTTCTGTTGCTCTCCTTGTGGAGTTCCTGTCCTCTCCAGATCTTACTGTTACTCACTTCACACCATTCTTTAAAAAAGAGTTCTTGGGGGCTGGAGAGATGGCTCAGTGGTTAAAATCACTGGCTACTCTTCCAGAGGTTCTGAGTTCAATTCCCAGCAACCACATGGTGGCTCATTAGCCATCTATAATATGATCTATGCCTTCTTCTGGTGTGCAGGTGTACATGCAGATAGAGCACACACATACATTACATAAATAAAATTAAAAAAAAAAGAAAATTTATGTTTGAAGTGACAACAGTGGCAGACCAGGGGTTCCAGTCATACTTCCTTGACAAACCTCTACCACAAGCTCATTACTTTGTGATGCTTTTGAAAAGTAGCAGCCCCATCTAGGGTGGTTAAAACTCTACTGTGAGCTGCTAATCACAGACTCCATTATACACAATGCCCTGTACAAAGTTTGAGAAGCTCTTAAATATCACACACCAGTTCTCTCTATACATTTCCACCTAGAAAAAACAGAAATTAAAGTGCTGGTGAGCCAAAAACTACAATAAACACAGTTTATTGTGTTTATTGCATTCTTTAGTCAAGACCAACTGCTTTTATATATTATTTGATAAGTTGTGGTTTAGTTCTTTATGGCCTAAAAAAAGCTGATATAGTTATATAACATATGATCTCCAAAAAAATTTTACTTGTGACATAACACTTGAAAGTTTCTTAGGATTTTTTTTTTTTTATGACTAGAAACTAGAGAATCAGAATCTTGTTGGAATAACTGTTTTCTGATCAGAAAGACAAAATCATGCATACCAAACATACATAGTTGTAGTGGAAATAAAAGCAAGGCTGCAGAACCAATTTAAGGATGTCTTTATTTACAAGATACAAATGTTTCATATTTAACAAGAATTAAAGGACTAATTTTACAAGGTTTTCAATTATCTGCCTTTATGATCAAATATACAGATGTTACACTATATATACACTATGTCCAAGTATTATACATTCATACCACTGGAAAATAGGGATGTTTTATTTTTTTCACATTAGAGTCAACTATAAAATTCTGATATGCCTTTTCAAACTTGGTCAACAAGTCAAAAAAAATCAAGACAATTTTTTAATAACACTTAATTGTCCCTTAAAATAGGAAATACCAGTCTGTTTTTACATACAAATGATTATATGCTAATGATATCTATAATATATATGAGTCCTCATATACTGCAATACACAAAACAATTCTGTCATCATAATGGGCTCTAAGGTCTGTTTGTTTCCAAACCTGTCTTTACTTTATGTATTTAGTATTCACTTATTAAAATATACTAAAATTTGATTTTTTTTTTCCAAATTGATCACAATGAATTTTAGGACAAAGGATGACCCTCACCCGCACCCCCCCAAACAAATTAACCATCTTGTAGAAGCCATTTGTTATTAAATCTTGAATACAGAAAAGGCCATGCCCTTAGCTTAAAAAGTTAACTTTAGAGTTAAAAACAGAAGAAAATGATTTATAGAATGAAATTATTTTTTAAAAGATTAAAGGAAAAATAAAGTAATAATAAAATAGTGTCAGCTATAATTTAGAGGCCATGGTCAAAGCCTGGGTACAGGATTCCATCAACAAACAAGTACATAGATGCCTTCCACTTTATTTCCTTGTGGAGTTCAGGACCCTGGAGACAGTAGTCCATCTACCCATTTCCATCTATTCCTTGTTTCAGTTGCTAAGCTCAGTGCTCTCTATATACCTGTAACAAAAGCAAAATTGTTTCTTCCTGTACCCTAGCAAGATTCAGGGCCTTGGCAAAGGTGAATTATAACATTAAAAATACATATGAATATTTTTTGTTAATACTTAACTTAAATTTACATACATTTTGTTCCTTTGGTGAGAATTGATGATTAATAATTTTTACACTTTCACATATAGATATAAAGTCACAGGCAGGGTTTTAAAATAGATATAGTGGTTTAAAACATTTTTCAAGTCTAGTGAACCTATTGTTTGATAGTTATAGAAAAATAAAAACAATTTGATTCTAATGAAACTAAGAATAAAGAACTAAGAGGATCCACTACAGATGTCAACATAATTCTAACAACAGGAACTCTTTAGCCACAGTTCTTATATTCATTCACTCTTGAACAATACAACATTAAAAACTGAAAACACTAAGATAGTCCTGTCTTTCAAATTTTAGGCTATAAATATCATGTGCTTATCTTGGATCTATTAACATGAACATCATTTGATGTAGGAAAGTAACCTTCTAGCAGAGATAACTGCCCAAATAAGACCTGTGCTTCCTAGAAATTTATTTGCTCTTACTTATGCTTACTTGCAATGACAGATCATGATTAACAATGCACTGCGGACATTATGCTCTGAATAACTTAAAGCTTGAAAGATAAACAAATGACATCTGAAGATAATTGGAGAGAAACCTTCTCTGTCAAAAAAGAGGACGAAAAACAACACCGTCATGAACTTCAGAATATTTCTGAGAAAAAGTTTTTAGAAGGCTTCAGTGGCTCTTTGATAACCATGAAGTACCATGGAATTTATGTTGAATTCAGTTCACAAAAAACACAACACAGCTGATAAAACAGAGCAAAGGAAATTAACTGTTTCACTACCTGCATATATCATTTGTAAAAATAAAATACAGTTGATAGTATCTGAAGCATTAAAACAATACCTTCCATTCCTTTCCCTGTGCTCAGCCATTTGACTTTTCACATCACTTCTAGGAAGTTGATTCTTTATATGCTGTGGCTTAGGGTCTTCATATTAAACTTTTAGCATGAACTCATACCTGGAGATCTTTATTGCTTGGCATTATTACGAAAGTGACTAGTGGCATTTTTGATTATTGAAATCTATTTAATACTCAAGATAAAAGTATGCACCATGTCTTATATTTACTAAATGGTGGACTTTCAACAAAAGCAACAATTAAGTTGAAAGTTGGTTTGCTTTTAATGAGTAACAGTTTTATCCAAGACATATCTTCTTAAGTTTGAAGAAAGGACACTTTTCTTAAAGATGACTTTTGGATGCACAAAATTAGAATGTACAACATAATAAGAACAACATAGAATATTTATTTGAACAGGAAAGCAACTGATGCTATTTTCAGGCTCAATTTCTCATGAAACCTCAGTTATCTCAAGAGGTTAATTATTCTAATAATATCTTGGATTAGAGTTTATTTGAATTAATGTTTTGAATATGTATATATGTGCACAGTATCCATGTATGTGTGTTCACATATATTTAGGAAATTGTGCACATGTGTAGAGATCTGAGGTTGATGTAAGGAGACTTCCTTGGTGCCTCTCTACCTCATGTATTGAGGCAAGGCTATTTGCTGTACCTGTACTTGCTGCTTTGGCCATCTGACTAGCGTGCCTGACCAAGACTTCCTGTCCCTGCCTCTGTTGCACTGGGCCATGTTTGCCTGGTCGTTATGTGGGTTCTGGAACTCTGACTGACCTGTTTTTCATTCTTGCATAGAATTTTCCTTAGCTCCAGATTTGAGTTTTTAATAAGTAACTAATATTATTCTATTACTTTTTTCTCCTATTAAAAGTATTAATGATGAGAGAGAGACAGAGAGAGAGAGAGAGAGAGAGAGAGAGAGAGAGGCAGGGAGGGGGGAAGCTACTCACTGTTTGCACTTAGCTAAGAGTGAGACACAGGTAAAAGTGGACAAATCCTCTTCTGGCACTAACATTCCTAATTTTATGAACAAGAAGAACATGCTAACATCTTTTTTATTAGTATCCTTTCAATAATCTAAGTTTTACAATACTGAATATCTATCCACATTACTTCTATTTGAGAATTTGCTGGTAGGCAAACATGTACTCTTGTTGCTGATCAAATAGGGTTTTTTTTTTTTTAATAATCTGATGAAAATCTTCTAAGTGGGATATCCCAATCATTATTCCATTCATGTTTACAAAAGTCATCTTTATTCTGATGTAGTCATTCTATATTTAACTGCTTCTCTTTTCTTGAAATATGAAAAATAAGGTGTACAGTAATTGTTCAATTTTGTCAACAGGCATCCTGCACACCTGTCTCTTTCTCCCACCCAGACACAGCATCAGTGTTGACAACTAGAAGAGAGAAACAACACACAATTTCTTTTTATTTAGCCTTCATATAGTAGGGAATAATGAGTTAGCCTTTTTTGTTTCTGCCATTAGTGGCTCTAAACAGATGATTTAATGTTAATGTTCATATCTGGTATTTCATGAGGCAGGGACTCTCATTGGTTCCCTTGCTCCTTTGGAATAGGGAAAAACAAGAGATACTTCTTATGCATCATGAGTTGTATAAATGTGTGATGGTCTCAAATTCTGAGTACTATACTCTACATCTCAATGCAGACTTGAAGACTGTGTGCAGTGGAGACATTCTTATGGATCCCCAATAAACAGTGCAATAAAAGTGGTAATGTTTGGAGAATGGAAAAGTAAGAAAAACTCCAATATGAGAAAGTATTATGTTAAATAGTAACACAACATAAAATTTTAGTCACAAGCTCAAAGTTCATCTGAAAGTCCACTTGGGATATAAAAAGGGAGAATAATTCTGCACTTTCTTTGATTATTCACATCTCCTGGAAACATGCCATTATCGAATCTGAAATACTGGTTTCAGATCACTTTTCTAGTGAATGATTACACATAAATTTCCTTTACTATCTATCTAGTAACTCTCTTCTCCCAGATAAGCTGGCATATGAAAGACCTGTTTTGTAACTGACAAAAGCAAAGTTCACAGTCATCTTAAGTGTTCATTATACATAGTCCTCATTTAAGCATTCCTAATAGTCTTACAGAAAGGAAAACATTAAACATTAAAAAAATGTTTTCCACATACCCTAGGTCTGTATAAGGACTGATGTATTTTTATTTTCTTTTTTTTTTTTTTTTTTTTTTTTTGAGATAGGGTTTCTCTGTGTAGTCTTCACTGTCCTGAACTCCCTTTGTAGAGCAGGCTGGCCTTGAACTCACAGAGATCCACCTGCCTCTGCCTCCCAAGTGCTCGGATTAAAGGTGTGTGCCACCACCACCTGGCTCAGATGTTTTATACTGTTCAAGTTTTAGGAAACATTTTTGCTCATGCTGATGTTAAGTTACTACGACAATTATGTTATTGTAAAATGTAAAATAATCCATACAATTTTTAATGTCAGGGACCAAAGTGCACTTAAATTGAGAAAAATCAGGGAGTTAAAAATAAGTGTTTAGTTAACATTAATTAAACTCTCATTGTTTATCTAAATAAGTATTAATAGCACCTTCTAAGAGAGGCACTGCTTTAAATAGGTACAGAACAAAAAAATAGTACTCTAAAATACTGTTGGAATTCAAACTATATCCCACACCACATAAATCACTGCTTTTTACTATAAAAATATTAATACACTTGGATTCCAATCAGTTCAACATAAATTATCAAAATTTTTCTTAAGTTTAAAACACTGCTGAGTTCAGAGATAAAATAGGTTTTATATTTAAAAAATGAACCAGAGTGAAAATGAACGTCAAGCTGAAGAGAAAAGCTCATGTGTTCATATTGATTTTCCAAACTATATGTACATAAACTGATTTATATTTTAGATATTTTATTATTAGGGTAATTCTACAAAAACAAGCATTATATTAAGTAAAAAAGTATGACAGCAGCAACTTTTATTTTTTTGTGTTGGATGAAGAACAGAAACCATTTATGTAGCATGAGACTTACAAACTAGACAAGCTCATACAATATTCTAAACTGTCTCTAGACTTTTTACCACAGATCTATTTTGGTTACATGGAGGTATATCTTTCACACCATTGCAAGTCCTACATGTGAACAAGACATTGAAGGATTTCTTAAATGAAAGGCCCATTATAACCAGGTAGTGAGACAGTCAACTTACATTTTTCCCCCTCGAGCCTTGAACAAAATACATATAGTTAAGGAATAGCTTATCAAAAATGTTCCATCTTCCATATTATTTCAGAACTTCAACAGTAGAATGGCTCTGCACACTGATTTTACAGAGTATGCAAACATGAAAAAAAGTTTCTGACAGATATATTTATTAAACCATATTTCTCAATGTAAAGTGCTATAAGACAAGGAAGGACCTGACAATATCTTGAGCTATTTGTCTTACCAGAATCTCCACATTGGCAGCTGCTGGAGTTTAGCATTCTGACTTTTTTTTTGGTCCAGGAAGATTGTTTAAAGTGTCTAGATGCTCACGTGGGCCATCTGGTGTCTCTCCTGTGACAGCTAGAAGGATGATTTTCAGCCATTTCTGTTTCAGTTCCTCAGTGTCTGCAGCAAAGCTGTGCACAGACTTGGACTGAGTCAGTCGGAAACTGTGTGGCAGATCTGCACTCTTAGGCATGTCATCCACAATGTAGCCCAGGAGTGGTATGGTCGCCTGGGCTCTGACATCCTATGCAAAGGACATTGTACATATGAGTATAATACATATTACATCATTACATATGGTCCTTGCTCCTAAAAACTCTCCCTGGTTACTGTTACCACGGATCCTCACTCACAAACTCTCTTTGGATAAAAGGTGTCCATGGGGCCAATGATAATGTTGGCTGAATAAAATGAATAAAGTAGAGCCGATACCCCAATGAGCTAGAAACCACTGGTAGAAAGTTTGCTCCTGTTGGGGAGCTCACTCAAAGCCCATGCAGATCTTCACCTACAAAGGCGGAGGGTGAATTACAGCCATCTCAATGTTTAATCCAGCAAGGCATCACTAAGAATTAATAATTACATATTAATAATTAATACAATAATTAGTATTTTTTAATGGTTCATTCAACTTAATTAGGGAAAGGGAAAACAGCCAAGTAGAATAAAATCAGCAAAGGAGAATAAAATGTATACCTTGGTAGTTTTAGGAATTTTCTAAGTCCTTGATCTAAGATAAGGCTAAAATCTGTCAAATTTTATTCTTTATGTTTTTAAAGGGAATGAATGTATAATTGGTAAGTGTTGTTCACTTTTAAGGCAAAACAATCTATAGACCAGGTTCTGGCTTGTACTGGAACTAAACTGACATTAGAATTAACACCAGGTATCTAGCTTAGCTGTACATATGGGTCACAAAAACTTGTCATTGAATAATATTAGCCCAAGATTTATGTAAACCCTCTGTTCCTTTCAACTACTTTGTTCTTAGGTCTCTATTACTCTATTATCAACAAAATCAACCACAAAATGTCTCAGTGTTTCCTGTCTTTACAAATGGCTAGCTCCCCTCTCTTTATTTGCCTTTGGTTCATTTTCTTCTTACTCATTCCTATGCTCCTTATTCAATTTACCTTTTCTCATATCTTCCAAATAAGAATAAGAGCTGACAGGGGACTAATGATTTATTAAACAAGTAATACACAACTATATGAAGAACCCAATCAACAAAACCAATTTTACTTTTCACTATTTTAAAACTTGGATGGGACACAGTGATGCTGCCTAGTCGCCTTTTTATTCCTGAGGACCAGTGTCCACAAGTCTCCCTCGGTCCTGCCCACATCATTCAACCACACATGCCTTAGTTACCTGAGGAGCACCATACATGTACAGCACAAGGGGGTCTTGCTTGGGGATCACACACCATATTTTCTGCCAAGGTTTTGACTTCTCCATGTACTGGAGAAAACTGCACACCTCACTATTTCCTGATACTTCTGCTGACTCAATCTAGAAAACAGAAAATAAACACAATAAGTCAGATAGGGATGAATGCCTTAAGGAAATACTTATAAAACAGTGTATTTTATATAGCATGTTTCCTTAGGTCACCCTCTAAAAAGGTCATACCTCTTGGGTCATACAGTTAAAAAGCGATATGAACATTTACTAGTTTTTCTATATCATAAGATGAAAAAAAATCTAGAGTTATCTTTAACTCTATATTACTAGACTTTGTACTTAAATAGGGACTATATACTGACTGTTTACTATATAGACTTTCTGCCTGCTTGAAATGTGTAATGTTTACACCAACATCAAGAAGTCAAGTGTTCTTACTGTTTCTAAAGCTCGGGGTTTTTAACAGGTTCTCCTAAGGATATATAGTCAAAATTTGATGTGCTAGAACTGAGCTCAGTCAACCTGAGTCATCACTGAACCTATGGCCTTAATGTTTCAATAATGCAAGAACATGAAGTCAAGAAGGCAGGATGTGACTATCAATCACCCTTAATCCTCAGGTAATTAGAAGCATCTCATTAGAGCAAACTTTTGAAAAATTCCTTAGTTTTCTGCTTCGCTTACTAATATATTAAGTATGGATGAATGGGAAACAAAAAACATTTAGCTAAAATGGTTTATTAGAAGTAAACTGTTTTGCTTCTATTCCTTTGTAAAAATCTTAGGATAGTGCCACTCAGTTTTGTCCATAGGATACGAGGGAGGTAAGGGTGTGGCCTTACTTTATGCCAACTAGTATGTGCTCAGAATAGTAGTCAGCAAACTTTTTTGGAAAAGGCCAGAGTCCAGATCAAAGCTATAATACAGGTACTTACATAAAAAAAGAAAACAAATCCTCACTGATTTACTTTTATAAAATTAAAAACACTTTTCATAGGTAGACTTTTATATGATCTGGCAGAAGGCAACATTTTTTCCCCCTCAAAGTCCTCAAACAACAACACACAAACAAGGCATGATGCTATATGCCTATATCCCAGTACTTGGGAGGGAAAAGGAAAAGGATCAGAGGTCCAGGGTCACTCTTGGCTAAAGTCAAGGCCAGCTTAGGCTTTCTGAGATATTGTCTCAAAGCAACAACAGCAACAAAAATGTGACTTCTGACGTACCTATAGTCTTCATTCTCATCACAAGTGGATCTGTTATTAACACGTGACTGTGTGCAGGTCCGCTGGGGTGTGCCCAGGGATAACTACACTGAAAAGACCCTTCTCAGAGTGACAGGAATTTCAGCTCCACAAATCCACATAGATGCACCATGGGCATGGTGACCTGCCTATAATTCCAGCCTTGAAACATGGAGACAGAGGGACTCCCAGCTGCCTACTAAGACTGGCCACAATACAGCCAGGAGCTCTGAGTTTGTTGAGAGGCCCCGAATCCATGAGTAAGGTGGGAGAGCAACTGAGGGCAGTTGCTGATATAAACGTTGGGTCTACATAGTCACAAATACACGTGTGTACACATACCTCAAAACGTGTGCTCATACACTTGGAAGAACATGCAGATATACATATAAACACTATAAAAACATACAAAAATGCAAAAAGAATTTAAAATTCATTGAGTTAAATACCTTAAGTTTTGTCAATAAAAATTTATTTTCTCCCTTAAGATATTTCTTTAAAATCATTGTTTTGGGCTCTTGGCCTGTAAAAATGTTTCCACCAATCTGCTTACAAAAATATTGACTACCATTCTAAAGCACACAGTATACTAGCTGGCACAGGGTAAGGGCTCAGACATGCTCTTGGTGTGTATAGGCATGCTTAGTTTCTACTTACAGTCATATTTTTTATTCGATTATATGTATTGACCCAATTAATGATTTCTCCCCCAGCATAACATTTTCTAAAAAGCTAAAAAAATTTTTTTTAATCAATGCAGCCTAAACCTTCTCTTCCAAAACCACAGTATGAGTCCCATGGTGCTTATTACACTAATCAGTTACTTCCAGTAAAGCCTTGAGGTGTGATCCTGGGAGCTAATGAAAAGTAATGCCTCATTCCTTCTGCCTATGAAAGCCTCATCTTGGGCTGTAATACAAGAAATATCTATATACTAGGAAAATTCAGAATTACAATTTTAGCTTGTGGGCTTTTAATTTAACATCAAATGAGCATTAAAGTTTAAGATCCTTTCTCAGGTAACAAATACCTTCTGTATATTTGCTTATAAATGCTCAGTACACATTATTGGTTTTCAACATTATTAATAAACTAAGTATAATTTATGACTTTGGATGCAAAAAAAGCTAATCCTATCTCAAGGTGATCTTGATCTTACTACCAACAAGGAGTTATACAAATTATTTTTGTCAACACATTTTTCAATGTATATCCATTTCAGATACAAGCTACTTTAGAGTTCCTTGGTGGAGTCTGAATTAGCTCTAAATTATGAGTCAAACTGACTTGAGATGGGCTTTTACAGTAATGTAGTTGTAAAACAGCAGTCCCTGGAAATTATATAACATAAAGAACTGGCTCCTTTAACATGGTGAGCTGAAGTAATGTCTTAGGAAATAAAAAAGTACTTTATCTAAGTTTGAAAATATTTATGCAGTGCTTTTCAACATTAATATGATGGAATTGAAAGAAAACATACAATAATTTGTACCCCCCAGCTTTCTATATAATCAGACAGGATTCCAAGGTCAACAAACTGAAATAAAAGCATGACTCCCGCTCACTGTTAACCTAAATGACAATGCACGGATTCCTTATGACTAAGAGAATCTGTTATCTAAAAATAAAAGAATTTACTATTTTTACCTCTAAAATCCCTTTTCTTTTCTTTTCTTCACTGTCTGTGAATCCACTTATTATCTGATAACAGTCTTTACAAACTTTGTTCAATCTTCCACCATCATACTCAAGCTGAGCTTTGTAGTCAGAACATTTCCAACAAACCACCTTCAATTTTAAAAAGGATATTCAAAATGAATAATCATAGTTAAGACAACTTTTAGGACATATTAATGCATATAAGAGAAAGATAAACATAAAACTATTATTTTTATTAGCCTAAGACTATTTCAAAAGATGTTGATTATATCAAAGTATTCTAACAATGTTCGTGACAGATTTTAGTACGTTTATCCTACATTATATGTCTAATATCCACTTATGAGTGAGTATATAGCATGTGTGTCTTTCTGCTTCTGGGATACCTCACTCAGGATGATCTTTTCTAGTTCCCACCATTTGCCTGCAAATTCCATGATTTCCTTGTTTTTAATTGCTGAGTAGTATTCCATTGTATAAATGTACTACAATTTCTGTATCCATTCCTCTGTTGAGGGATATCTGGGTTGTTTCCAGATTCTGGCTATTACAAATAAAGCTGCTACAAACATGGTTGAGCAAATGTCCTTTGCTACACCTATGCCAGTGTCACCATAGTAGCATATGCTACAGGGCGGGGGATACGCTTTCTTTGGAGATTCGCCCCCTGGAAGATCCCTGGCAGACTCATCTCACTTGAAAAAGAGATGTGTTCTGAGATTTCTACGCTTCTTCAGTTGTGGCTCTGGGGCTGGAATAATGAATTCTTTGATCTTTCTCTGTGACTCCTAAAAGAGCACAACTAATTTTATAAAGAAATTTATCATTAGTAGATTGTTAAAGGCTTTAATAAAAATAATAAGCTTAAGAAAGGTAATAAATTAGATTTAGTATTAATAGGCATTAAAAATAGTAAAAAAATAATAGGCTCCTTTTTAAGAAATAACAGCATGAGAGGTGCAGCTGGCGAGAGTCTCCCCTCCCTTCAGTGCCTTTTTCCTAAGGAAGATCATAAATCTTGGGCTGGACATATGGGAGGAGGGTTAACAAAGGTGTAGTTAGATTTTGATATAGAGAGGGATTTTGGCAGGCATCTGACTTAGCTCCTGACTTTCCTCTTCACTGGTTAGAAATAATGAAACTATATTTGAGGTTTCTTTTCCTTTGTTTGCTCTTATCAAAAAGTTTTTAGGCCAAGATTACTTGTGGGCACTGCTTTATGTTTGACTGCATTTCGAGTTAAAATGTAAACTTTGTATTCTTGGTAAAAAGTCTGAATGTTCTGGGAAGTATGCCAATTTTAAGGTGCCTTTTGTATAAAAATACTAGCTTGATTTCAGCAAAGTTGCAGCAGAGTCAAAACCATAAAGGTGTCTCTATCTGTCAATTCTTTGCCGAAACCGTGTCTTCCTACCCAAAGCCCTCGGACGACGGGAGCCCAAATGGGTCCGTCAGTGGCAGTCCTTGTTGTATACTTGAGCATCTTTTGGATATATGCCTAGGAGTGTTACAGCTGGATCTTGAGGAAGCAGTATTCCTAATTGTCTGAGAAAGCACCAGATTGATTTCCAAAGTGGTTGTACAAGTTTACATTCCCACCTCAATGGAGGATGGTTCCCCTTTCTCCACATCCTCTTCAACATGTTTTGTCACTTAAGTTTTTGATCTTACATGATGGGTGTAAGAT
This sequence comes from Psammomys obesus, assembly GCF_907164565.1. NCBI lineage: Eukaryota > Metazoa > Chordata > Mammalia > Rodentia > Muridae > Psammomys > Psammomys obesus. The sequence goes on along the minus strand of NW_026585742.1, from coordinate 15,331,882 downwards.
GAAATCTCAGGGTCGTTTTGATTTGCATTTCCCTGATGACTAAGGACGATAAGCATTTCTTTAAGTGTTTCTTTGCCATTCGATATTCCTCTATTGAGAATTCTCTGTTTAGAGCCTGTTTCTTGTCAGTGCCACTAAAGTTCCTTTTTGTTGACAGCATTGAATTGCTTTTAATAGAGATTTGCATGATTACTTCTCCATTTCCTATAAAACTCTAATGAAGATTGTCACAGAATATTTTGTTCACTACACACAACAGTTACAGAATATGAATGAGTAGATGACAATAACGCAAATGCATGTGAGTAAAAATGGTGCTTTTCATATTATAATGGTCTAGAAATTTTCTAGATTTAAGTAATTCTTTTCTTGCTTAGGAATTTAAATTTCCCTCAGTCTTATAGTAGATAAAGTTTATTTTAAAATGTATATATGTATAAATAAAAAATTTTGAAGTAGATTCATAGCAGTTGAAATACACGCACACATACACACATAAATGGTCAAAGGCTAAGGTTGTAGATCAGCAGTAGAACACCTGTTTAATGCTCAAAGCCTTGGGTTCAATTTCTTCTCAACTTTGATAAATACCACGGTTTCCTCATAATTACAACAAAATTACTTTGGAGGTTTAGTATTAGTGATGTATCTGTAAACTCAATTCAACTATTTTATTTTTAAATCATATCCTTGTATTTGCTAATCTATATGAAAACATTTTATCTGTTTACCAAAGTTCAAGTATGCCAGTCATTTTAAACAAACTCAAAGATGAACTTAAACAGTTTAATTTTGATTACAAACTGCGTCACTAAGTTTTCTCTAAGTGTCTGGAAAAAAGATGCAGGAAAATTTAAGTATAAAGGAGAATGAGCTAAGAGTTATCTATCTAAATTGTATACAAATAACATATTAGATCATAACATTTTTACTCAGTCTTAAGAGAAAGGGTGTCATGTTTAACTTGGTTCAAAACTCCCCTCTAAAAGTACTACTTTTCCCACTGCAGCAACTTCCTTTTACACCTTTTCCTCTCCTTTTTTTCAAATGAAACTCAGTTCAGTGGTTGGCCAAATCATATGTTAGCAATGTACCAATTAGAAATATCTCTTTGATAAATGCGTTTCTCAGAAAAAAAATCAATAGTACGTAGGTACTATTAATGGACCATACAAAAGTCATTACTAAGCATGCTTTGACTTTTGCTTCTCTCCACAAGATAGTCTTTATATTTTTGGTTATGAGCCTAGCTTATAATGGCTGACCCATCTCTCCAACCCAAGATAGACTTTGTAGATAGTTCTGTGAGATTTTTGCCATAGTAGAACTAGATTATAGACACAAAGCAAATATAATTTTAATGGTTCAATTCTTTGCATTAAAAATGCAAAAAATGAAACAGCAATTCAATGAATAGATAAATCAAAGAAAAAATGGTGAGTTGAAAGTGTAATGTTATGTGAATAGGGAAAACCCACATTTAACAGACGAGAAAGTCCTTGAAGCATAAATGACACAGAATAGGGGAATCTAACACTCATTATGCCAGAACTTGAGAAAGAAGTGTAATGAAGTATCAACAAAACACTGGCATGCAATTACAGAAGTATATACACACATACATACATACACACACATACACACACTCACAAAAGAACACTAGAAAGCACAACTGGAAACAATTAGCAAGAGATTTCACCTATTCAATGTTTCTTCAGATACAGGCATTACTGAATTCTAAAATTACACAAGAAATGTTTGAACAAATTAAGCAACAGTAACAAAAACAATAAAAAATAATTAGAATTGGATAGATTTAGAAGCAAAACAAATTAGAAATAAAAAATATTCAAAGAATAAGCAAAAGTAAACTAGATACAACTAAGGAGAATGCACAGGATGGCAGGGAAGTAAACTCATCTGTTTTTTTATATCACTTGTGGCTCACACATCCACCTTCATGGGTGCTCTTTATCTTCTTTACTATTTAAACCAATTTCTTTTGACAATTTATAAAAGACACCTTCATGGGTGTTCTTTATCTTCTTTACTATTTAAACCAATTTCTTTTGACAATTCAAACAAGACCCTTAAATTTGTTCTCGATGGCTTGGTCTCCATATACCTTTCTAGCCCCAGTTCTTGCCATTAGCCTAGTATTAACTCCAGTGGCAAGTAATTCATTTCCACCTCAGCATGCATTCTGCCACATCATTATGCTGTCTAAGAGGCTGCCATGCCACAAAGGAGGTCACTGGGACCACAGTACTAGGTCTGCTTAGCCACCCTCAGAGACAAATAGAATTAATTCCATTGTACCTCTACTTCTGTGCCAGAGTTTCTATGTATTATCCCAGATTCACCCTTGCTTTTTTCATCACATTTATTTTCCATGAATCTTGTTTTCTGCTTCTCTGGCCTGTATTGCTGAATTCTGTTATAAAAAAAGAATCCTTGCTGATAAGCTGACTAGTGTCTGTTTGGATTTCTAACTAGAAATCTCCATTAAGCCAGGAGGTGTTTGGCTTACCACATTCTTTCTCTTTATGGGTCAGCACAGCACTTTCCCCTGAATCAGCCCCAACAGGTTTGCTAAGTGATTAGTATTGGTTTCTTTGTTTCCAGGCTGCTGGTTTTCTTTCACCTATATTGTTACTAACAACTGTAACCACCAGAAAGTTCACTCACATGTCCGCATGCTCTGCAGTGATGCCGCCTTCTTGTCAGTGCATTGAAGGACTCTTTGCACTTCATGCACATTGTTACTTCATTATCCCGTATCCATCTCGGAGCTCTTTTTCCTAGCTCTGCAGTCTAAATGGGAAAGACAAGTTGACTCTCAATAGAAAAAGTTATTATCTCTTCTAAACAGCACACTACCAATGCTGCTCAAACCATGTTCTGACACTCAAGATCTGGGAAAGAGAGTAAAAATTTCAAAGCACTACAAGGCATTTACTAATATATCCAGCTAAGAGAGATGACTTTTCAAACCAATTCTGGTATTGAAAGGTAAAAGATTTGTTACTGAAATGATTAGATAACTCTTTTGAAAACACAAGAGATGGAAGATCTTAAAATTCAAAACTTACAGAAACTTCTAGGGGAATGTCATTATCCTTTGCAATAGCATTTCTGAAGGTTTCATGCCTTTGATTAAAAGCATCAATACTGTCTTGAAGGGCCTAAAATATAAATTCAAAATGTACATTACAATATCATATACACATTAATAAATATACTTTATTACATAAATAACTATAGTGAGAATCATCTGAAAAGTTAAATGAAAGTGTTTTTATAGTGTATATTAAAAATCTAAATATATGTATATATTTAAAAATTTATTTTATGAGTTGCTTTGCCTGGCATATGTATCCATTTTATACCCCATGTATGTTTGGTGTCCACAAAGGTGAGAAGAGGGCATTGCATCCTTGGAACTGAAGTCAGAGATGATTTTGAGCTACTATTTTAAGTTCTGGGAAATAACCCTAGCTTCTGCAAGAGTAACAAGAGCTCTTAACCACTGATCTATCTCTCCAGGCCCCAATGTATATATTTCTTATGTACTGAAGTCTAAAAAACAAAAATTAAAATAAGTTACCTTGATCCATTCTTCTTTGTCTTGCTCAGAACTAAAAGAAAACAAAGCTAAAATGAGTGAAGAAACCATTAAGAATTACAACTTGTATATGAGAGCATGCTTTAATGTCACTCTTTGGGAATAATTAAAGAGACTCTAGTTCTTCTTGTTCTTAATACAGAGTTAGGCTGCTATCTAACTTTGGTACCCATACAGTTTGATAGTGAACCACGACACTAACTACTGTGTAGTTGTAACTGCCAGATGATTCTGTTTGATGTATTAGAAGTTCAAAGATAATATAATTTTAAAAATGACAATTAAAAACCACTAACACCTAAACTCAGGAAAGGTTATGATTATTCTTATAATCCTAAAAATTATCTTTGAGTACAGGCTCAGATGGATTCACAGCAGAATTCTACCTTTTAAGAAAAAAACCTTTGACAAAATTCAACATTTTTTTCTTAATATAAGTCCCAGAGAGAGTAGGTCTGGAGAAACATATCTCAATATAATAAAGAAAACATATCTCACTACAATATAATAGGACAAAGCCCCAGCCAACATCATCCTAAGTTAGAAAAACTCACTGCAGCAATGACACAGGAGTACATGCCCACAAGCCTAGCTCTAGATGTTTGGACTCTGAGCCCTCTTTGTTCACCAGCCACTCTTGCCAGGTGTTTCTTTCTCCATTTGCCTTCTCTGGTCCCACCAACTGTGTCCTACTCTACACCCACCATATATCTTCATATCAGCAGGTTTAAACCAGGTTTATTCACTAGCTGCTTTTGCCTGCTGCCATCATTACACCACTGCCAAGCTTTGCATGGATCAACTGAACAGCTTATCTACCACCTTTACCTGGGCTAGCTCCTGTCACATATATCATGCACTGGCACAATCTAAGGAAGGCCAAATTCACACATCAGACACATAACCAAAGAAAAGCGTCAACATGTCCAGGTCAAATTGCAAAAACAAACAAACAGACAGACAGACAGACAGACAGACACCATGAATGGCCAAGGCAACATGTTTCCTCCCAAATCCACTAGTCCTATAGAAGTGTTCTCTAATGAGAACTACCTAGATGAAACCCAGGACATAGAATTTAAAAGAATCATACATTTTATCAATGAATTCAAGAAATTTAATGAAGATACTCCCTTAACTCCAAGAGGATAACAATAAATATGAGTCATGTCCAAGATACAAATACACACTATATAAAATAATGAAGGTAATTGATTTGAAAACTGAATTCAATGAAAGAACACAAGCTAAAATGAGGGTGAATATAAAAATGTAGTATCCCAATTAGGGAACTCAGGAGAAAGACTGACAAGAAGAATCCAGAAGAGAATGGCATATCAGGCTCATCAATAAAGAAGAGGCTATAGATCAAATAAACAAAACATATGAAAACTTTTAGAAAGTACAGAAAAAGAACACACACCAAACAGGAGAATCCACCAAAAGACAAATCAGAATTATAGGCATAGATAAAAAACGATAATCTAAAATCACAGGTATAGACCAGATCTTTAACAAAATCATAGAAAAAAAAAAGTTCTTCAAATGATAAAAGACACACCCATACAAGTATAAGAAACACACAGAACTGTAACTAGACAACCAGAACAGAAACTCCCTATGATGCATCATATTTAAAACACTAAATAAACAAAACAAAGGGAAAAAGAAAAGCTGTAAGAGAAAAGCACACAAGTTACATATAAAGGAAAACCCATTAGAATAACAGCTAATTTCCCAGTGGGAACTCCAAAAGCTAGAAAAGGCTGAAGCAGTGAAAAGCTACTGTAAAGCAAAGGACAGTGTCGTCAGAACAAAATGACTGCCTACAGATTGGGAAAGGATCTTCACCAACCCTATATCTGACAGAGGACTAATATCCAGTATATATAAGAACTCAAGAAGTTAAACAGCAACAAATGAAGTAATCCAATTAAAAAATGGAATACAGAGTTAAACAGAGAATTCTCAATAGAGGAATATCAAATGGCAGAGAAACACTTAAAGAAATGTTCAATGTCCTTAATCATAAGGGAAATGCAAATCAAAATGAACTCTAAGTTCTAAAAGATGAGGACTGCCAACTGGACTACAGCACCTAACAACATGATCTGCCACAGTTAAAGGAGAAAGAAAAACTTCATATGACCTGAACACCTAGAAAAAAAAATCATCTACATCAAAAAAATACTTGGAAAAACTCACTTCAAACCAAACAGAAGAATGAGCAGAGCCAAGACACTCTAGAAAACAGACAAACAAACAAACAAAAAAAAACAACAAACACAAAATGAAGCTAAATTAATTAAATGTAAGCATGGCTAAGAACACAAAGTAGCAAAGAAAGAAAAACAAAAATACAAAAACATGATGAAGATTCACACACATCTTTCAATAATAACTCTTTAACTGTTTACAGGCATGGTTTCAACTTTCCAATCAAAAGACTAGGTTAGCTGAATGTGTTAAGAAACAAAATTTATGGTGGCACACACCTGTAATCCCAGCACTCAGAGAGGCAGAGGAATGGTGGATCTCTGTGAGTTTGAGGCTAGCCTGATTACAAAGTGAGCCCAGGACAGCCAAGGTTACACAAAGAAAGCCTGTCTTGAAAAACAAAAACAGAAAAAAAAAAAAGAAACAAAATCTATTATTCTGTTTATAAGAAACCTAACTTAGCTTCAATGATAGGTACCACCTTAAAAATGACAAGATGGAAAAAAATATTCCAAACAAATAAAATCAAGAATCAAGGAGGTGTTGTCAGCCCAACATCTGAAAAATGACTCAAACTAAAACTAATCAGAAAAGACAAAGAAGGGCAATTCATTCTAATCAAGGGAACAATTAATCAGGCAAAGATTATAGTATTAAACATATACACCAACCTCTGGTGTATCCAATTTTATAAAGAACCTACTATTGGAAATAAAGGCCCAGATAAACCCAAACCTAATAATAATAAATAATCTTAATACCCTACTTTCTCCAATAAATGGGTCATCTGGACAAAAAAAACAACAACAAGCAAACAAAACCCGAGGATCAAATGGTATCTTACTTTGAATGTACCTTACATATCTACAGAAAATTCCATCCAAACATCAAAAAAATACATATTCTATTCAGCAGCACATGGAAGCTTCTCTAAATTAGACCACATGCTAGAACACAAAACAAACCTTAACAAATACAGAAAAAATGAAACAATCCCATGTATTCCAAATCTGAATATTATGCAATAAAGCTTAAAATCAACAACAATCAAAATTCTAATAAATGTATAAACTAATGGAAATTTAAAAACTCACTACTGAGTGATTAATGGGTCAAAGAAGAAATCAAGAAACGTAAAAAGGAACCCAAACTGAAGTCATTTTGAATAAAACTTCCATTTTGAATAGGAGTCAAATAAAGTTTAAGTTCCCAAGACCTCCCTAGATAAATAACATCCTGCTTGGCAGAGAGAGACATATATGTGGATAACTGATACCTTAGTTGGCCAAGTTGAGACATGAATGCTAGGCAAGTCACCACATCACAGCTAAATAACCCAACCAATAAGAACAGGAAAAGTGTACCACAAAGACATGTTCCTAAGAAAGTCCCCTATCGCTAAATCCTGATTGGTGGAAAAATAGAACTGTAACTTGGCACAGATGTTTGTGGCTTTCAAGCTTAAAAGCTCTGTAACATTCTGGCTTGGTGGGTGGGTGAGTCAGTGGGGAGATCCACAGTTCACCTCCTGAGGTGGTACCAATCAATCAGTAGCAGCTTAATTACAATAAATTTTTTGTCATCTTCATTGACCTGGTATATGAGTCATGTTGGATCTAAGCAGACCTCATGACAAAAAGAATTAGAACTAAGTGAAAATGAAACACAACAAAACAAAACTGGGACTCACATAAAAGCATTTTGAACAGGAAAGTTCATAAATCCTACAATAAAAAAAAGATTACAAATAAATGATTTATTGATGCAACTCAAAGAATTTGGAAGAAGAACAAAACAATAGATAGCAAGAAATAATAAAAAATCAAAGCACAAATTAATGAAATAGAAACATAGAAAATAATACAAAGAATCAATGCTTCTAAGAGGTGGTTTGTTAAGACCAAAAAAAAAAAAAAAAAAAAAATCAGATCCAAACTAACAAAGTCAGACATGAACAAATGAACAGGGAAATATTACAATATTCTAATAGACCAAAATAATTCAGATAAGGGAATACTTTAAAAACCTGTATTCTATTAAGTTGGAAAATCTGAAGGAAATGGATGGATTTCTTGAGTCACTAAATACATTAAAACAAGAAGGAATGGGAATCTAAACAGACTCATAACAAAAAAGAAATTTAAACAGTAATATAATGGTGATGATGATCATCATCATCATACCAGCAATAACAACAGGCTTCCAGCTAAATGCAAAGCCTAGTCCAGATGGATTTACAGCAGAATTCTACTAGCCTTTCAGAGAAGATTCATAGTCAATATTTTTAAAATTACATAAAAGATAGAAATTGAAGGGTCACTTTGAAACTTGTTTTATGAAGACATATTACTCTAAAACAAACAAACTAACTAACTGAAAAGAAGTAAAGATAAAATAAAAACCCAAAACTTCAGATCAAGATTACTAATGAGCATAGAAGCAAATATATAGACACATATCAAGAAGACCATCCACTGTAATCATGTTGGTTTTATCCTAGAAAAGCAGATTTGGTTCAATATGCACAAGTCAATAAATGTAATAAATAACATAAATAAATTTTAGGCAAAAATCACATGATCATCTCAAAAGATGGAGAAAGAGCATTTGACAAAATCCAACAAGCCTTAGTGGTAAAAGTCCTAAATAGAGTAGGACTGGACCATAACACAATCCCTTTACATTTTGAAATGAGACAGGACTGTCCACTATCTCAGATCTTTTCAAAGTAGTGCTTGAAGGACTTGCTGGAACAAAAAACAAGAGAAGAAAGTTAAGAGATGAAAATAAAAAAGGAAGTCAAATTTTCCCTATTTTCAGATGATGATATGATACATAAGAGATCCCAAAAATTTCACCAGAAAACTCCTACTAACAATCAAAGATTTTGGGCTGGAAGGATGGCTCAGAGGTTAAGAGTTCATTCTCAGCAACCACATGGTGGCTCGTAGCCATCTATAATGAAATCTGGTGCTCTTTCTGGTCTTCAGGCATACATCCAGGCATAATACTGCATAATAAACAATAAGTAAATACACTAAAAAAGAAAAGATCTCAACAAAGTGGCAAGATATAAAAATTAAGTTACAAAATCAGTAGCCTATTTACCAATTATAAACAATTATAAGCATACTGAGAAAGCACTCACACACTCTATTTACACTAGCTGTAAAACAATGAATGCAAAATCAAAACTAAAAAACTGCAAACCAACCCAAACCACCACCACTATCATCAAAAATCAACCCACGAGACTGATGAATAAGGATTTAAAAAATCTTTACAATGAAACCTTTAAATCTCTCAAGAAAGCATTGGAGGAATACATGAATAGGGAAAGTCTTCTTACGTTCATGCATTGGTAGAAATGTCTATCCCATCAAAAGCAATTTACAGATTCAATGCAAACCCAATCAAAATACAACATTCTTCACAGAAATAGAAACTAAACCCTTAGAAAAGACTTGTCATTACCAAATAATGAGTAAAATGACCAATGCTAGAGGAATTACTATCCCAGAGTTCTATATATTATAGAACTATTGTAATAAAACCTATCACAGTACTGGTATAAGAATAAATATGCAGATGAATATTACTAAAGAGAAGTTCCAAATGAGTCTAACTAATTATAGTTATTTTATGTTTGTCAAAGATGTCAAAAATCCACACTGAAGAAAAGGAAGCATCTGCAACAGCAAACAGTGCTGGGAAACTAGATGTACATATTCACAAGAATGGAATTAAACCTGTATCAATTACCTTTCACAAAAAATCAACTTCAAGTGGATCAAAGATCTAAATGTTAAAATGTAAACACTAAAACAGTTAAAAAGAAAATATAGGCAGCACCCTATAATATATAAGAATACACAGTGGATCTCAACCTGTGGGTCACAACCCCTTTGGGGGTTGCATATCAGATATTTACATTACAATTCAAAACAGTAGCAGAATTACAGTTATAAAGTAGCAATGAAATAATATTATGGTTGGGGTCACCACAACATAAGAAACTGTACTAAAGGGTTACATGCAGCCTTAGGAAGATTAAGAACCACAGACATTTTGGAAAGGACTGTCAGCATAGGGCTCCATTTGCTCAAGAATTAAGGCCAAAAGTTGGTAAATGGGACAAGGCTGGCCTCAAACTCACAGTGATAGGCCTGCCTCTGCTGGGATTAAAGGCATGTGCTACCACGCCCAGCTATTCCCCCCCCCCCCCCCGCCTGGTTTTTTAATGTAGAAAATGTTTTCATTTTATTGAAAATAGATTCTTTTATTTTCCTATTTGCCTCCTTTGATCATGAAAACCTTTTTTTCTTTTTTCTTCAGTTACATCAGATATAGTCTGGCGTGGCAGCTATGGTCTTTCAGACACTGACACACACACACACACACACACACACACACACACACACACACACACACGTCTGATGAACAATAAGCTGTTACTCTAGTTGGCCTTTCTGTAAGCGTGATTTCTCTTCTTTCCCTTGCAGCTTTTGGTTCTCTTTTTTTGTTGTTTTGAACTTTTGGTCATTTAACTATAATATGAGGTAGGAAATACCTTTTTGATCTGGTCTATTTGGTGTTTTACATGTCTCTTTTATCTGTATTGGCTTTTCTTTCCAAGATTTGAGTTTTCTTTTATGATTTTATTGAGATATTTTCTGTCTTTGCCATCTATTTCTCTGACCTTATTTCATACTTTTAATTTTTATTAATTACACTTTATTCACTTTGTATCCCCCTGTAGCTCCCCCCACCTCCCCCCTTCTCCATGAATACCCCTCCCCAAGTCTACTGATAGGGGAGGTCTTCCTCTCCTTCCTTCTGATCCTAGTCTATCAGGTCTCATCAGGACTGGCTACATTGCCTTCCTCTGTGGCCTGGTAAGGCTGCTCTCTCTTCAAGGGGAGGCGACCAAAGAGCAGGCCAATCAGTTCATGTCTGAGACAGTCCCTGTTCCCATTACTATGGAACCCACTAGGACACTGAACTGCCATGGGCGACATCTGTGCAGGGGTTCTAAGTTATCTCCATGAATGGTCCTTGGTTGGAATAACAGTTGCAGAAAAGACCCCTGTGCCCAGAGTTTTTGGTTCTGTTGCTCTCCTTGTGGAGCTTCTGTCCTCTCCAGGTCTTACTATTTCCCACTTCTTTCACAAGATTCCCTGCACTCTGCCCAAAGGTTGGCCATTAAGTCTCAGCATCTGCTTTGATATCCTGCAGGACAGAGCCTTTCAGAGTCCCTCTGTGGCAGGCTCATGTCCTGTTCCCTGTTTTCTCCTTCTTCTGATGACCATACTCTTTGCCTTTCTGAATGGGGATTGAACATTTTAGCCAGAGTCCTACTTCTTGATTAGTTTCTTTAGGTGTACAGATTTTAGTAGGTTTATCCTATATTATATGTCTAACATCCACTTATGAGTGAGTATATACCCTGTGTGTCTTTCTGCTTCTGGGATACCTCACTCAGGATGATCTTTTCCAGTTCCCACCATTTACCTGCAAATTTCATGATTTCCTTGTTTTTTATTGCTGAGTAATACTCCATTGTATAGATGTACCAGAATTTCTGTATCCATTCCTCAGTTGAGGGGCATCTGGGTTGTTTCCAGCTTCTGGCTATTAGAAATAAAGCTCCTACAAACATGGCTGAGTAAATGTCCTTGTTTTATAGTTGAGTGTCTTTTGGATATATGCCTAGGAGTATTATAGCTGGATCTTGAGGAAGTGCTATTCCTAATTGCTATTCCTGATTTCCAGAGTGGTTGTACACGTTTACATTCCCACCAGCATGGAGGAGGGTTCCCCTTTCTCCACAACCTCTCCAGCCCGTGTTGTCACTTGAGTTTTTGATCTTAGCCATTCTGATGGGTGTAAGGTGAAATCTCAGGGTCGTTTTGATGTGCATTTCCCTGATGACTAAGGAGGATGAGCATTTCTTTGTTTCTCTGCCATTTGATATTCCTCTAAGAATTCTCTGTTTAGCTCTGTACCCCATTTTTTAATTGGATTACTTGATTTATTGCTGTTTAACTTCTTTAATTCCTTATATATTCTGGATATTAGTCCTTTGTCAGATATAGGGTTGGTGAAGACCCTTTCCCAATCTGTAGGCAGTCGTTTTGTTCTGATAACACTGTCCTTTGCTTTACAGAAGCTTTTCAGTTTCATGAGGTCCCATTGATTGATTGTTGATCTTAGAGCCTGTGCTGTTGGTGTTTTGTTCAGGAAGTTGTCTCCTGTGCCAATGACTTCAAGGTTCTCCTGTACTTTTTCTTCTAATAGGTTTAGTGTGTCTGGTTTTATGTTGAGGTCTTTGATTCACTTGGTCTTTAGTTTTGTGCAGGGTGATAAGTATAGATCTATTTGCATTTTTCTACATCCAGTAGACATCCAGTTAAACCAGCACCATTTGGTGAAGATGCTATCTTTTTTTCATTGAATGGTTTTGGCATCTTTGTCAAAATATCAGGTGTCCATAGTGTGTGGATTTATTTCAGGGTCTTCTATTCGATTTCATTGATCCACCAGTCGGTTTCTATACCAGTACCATGCAGCATTTAGTATTGTTGCTCTATAGTACAACTTGAGATCAGGAATGGAGATACACCCAGAAGATCTTTTATTGTAGAGGATTGTTTTAGCAATTCTGGGTTTCTTGTTATTCCATATGAAGTTGACAATTTTTCTTTCAAGGTCTGTAAAGAATTGTGTTGGTAATTTGATGGGAATTGCATTGAATCTGTAGATTGCTTTTGGTAAGATGGCCATTTTTACTATGTTAATCCTGCCAAGCCATGAGCATGGAGATCGTGCCATCTTCTGATATTTTCTTCTAATTCTTTCTTCAGAAGATTTTTTAAAAATCTTTCACAGTGTCCCAAACCTCTCCCATGTTCTATTAATTTGTAGTTGTGTTTCAATTATCATTGATCTTGACAGACTGATCCAATCCTTTTCCTTGTCTGCAAGCCATGATAATAATCTACATAATCCATTCTGTTTGTGAGGTTCTCCACTGAGCTTTATTCTACCTGAATAATTGTTTGCATTCATTCATTTATTTATTTAATCACTTTACAGCCTTATCCCAGCCCCCATATTGATTTTTTTCATTTGCAGAACAAGTTTGGCATTCCTTCAATATTTCAATCCTTTACTGCATATTCTGAATTGACGTCCTTATTTCATTCAACTGTTTATGCTTACTTAGAGTATATCCTTTCTGAGCTCTTTGCATATATTTATTAAATTACTAAATTCTGTGATTGAGGAGCTTCTATCCCTAACCCTGAAGCTATCTCAGACTGATAACCATTTACAAAAGAAATATTCATTTTATCCAATGGAGACTCACTGGGGATATTAACCACACTTAAGGGTAAGTCCAATGGTATTATTGTAGACTTTTGCATCTTACACTTTTTTTTTTCGAATTTTATTTTATTTTATTAATTACACTTTATTCACTTTGTATCCCCCATAAGCACCTCCTTCCTCCCTTCCTGGTCCCATCCTCCCCTCCCCCTTCTTCATGCATGCCCCTCCCCAAGTCCACTGATAAGGGAGGTCCTCCTCTCCTTCCTTCTGATCTTAGCCCATCAGATCACATCAGGAGTGGCTGCATTGTCATCTTCTGTGGCCTGGTGAGGCTGCTCCCCCCACAGGAGGAGGTGATCAAAGAGCAGGCCAATCAGATTATGTCAGAGGCAGTCCCTCCTCCCATTACTATATAACCCTCTTGGACTCTAAACTGCCATGGGCTACATCTGTGCAGGGGTTCTAGGTTATTTCCATGAGTGGTACTTGGTTGGAGTATGAGTCTCTGGGAAGACCCCTGTTTTCAAATTTTCTGGTTCTGTTGCTCTCCTTGTGGGGTTCAGGTCCTCGCCAGATCTTACTATTTCCCACTTCTTACATAAGATTCCATGCACTCTGCCCAACCATTGGCCATAAGTCTCAGCGTCTGCTTTGATAGTCCTCTGTGGCAGGTTTGTAGGTTGTTTCCTGTTTTCTTCTTCTTCTTCTGATGCCCATTCTCTTTGCCTTTCGGGATGGGGATTGAGCATTTTAGTCGGGGTCCTCTCTCTTGATTAGTTTCTTTAGATGTACAGATTTTAGTAGGTTTATCCTATGTTATATGTCTATATGAGTGAGGATATACCATGTGTGTCTTTCTGCTTCTGGGACAGTTCACTCAGGATGATCCTTTCCAGGTCCCACCATTTACCTGCAAATTTCATGATTTCCTTATTTTTCATTGCAGAGTAATACTCCATTGTGTAGATGTACCACAGTTTCTGCATCCATTCTTCAGTTGAGGGGCTTCGGGGCTGTTTCCATCTTCTGGCTATTACAAATAAAGCTGCTACAAACATGGTTGAGCAAATGTCCTTACTGTGTACTCGAGCCTCTTTTGGATATATGCCTAGAAGTGGTATGGCTGGATGTTGAGGAAGCGCTATTCCTAGTTGTGTGAGAAAGCGCCAGATTGATTTCCAGAGTGGTTGTAAAAGTTTACATTCCCACCAGCAGTGGAGGAGGGTTTGCCTTTTTCCAAAACCTCTCCAGCATGTGTTGTCACTTGAGTTTTTCATCTTTGTCATTCTGATGGGTGTAAGGTGAAATCTCAGGGTCGTTTTGATTTGCATTTCCCTAATGGCTAATGATATAGAGCATTTCTTTAAGTGTTTCTCTGCCATTCGATATTTCTCTACAGAGAATTCTGTTTAGCTCTGTTCCCCATTTTTTAATTGGATTACTTGGTTTGCTGCTTTTCAGCTTCTTTAGTTCTTTATATATACTGGATATTAGCCCTCTGTCAGATAAAGGGTTGGTGAAGATTCTTTCCCAATCTGTAGGCAGCCGTTTTGTTCTGGTAACACTGTCCCTTGCTTTACAAAAGCTTTTCAGTTTCATGAGGTCCCATTGATTGATTGTTGATCTTAGAGTCTGTGCTGTTGGTGTTCTGTTCAGGAAGTAGTCTCGTGTACCTATGAATTCTACGGTTTCCCCCAGTTTTTCTTCTAACCTATTTAATGTGTCTGGTTTTATGTTGAGGTCTTTGATCCACTTGGACTTCAGTTTTGTGCAGGGTGATAAGTATGCATTTTTCTACATGTAGACATCCAGTTAGACCAGCACCATTTGTTGAAGATGCTATCTTTTTTCCATTGTATGGTTTTGGCATCTTTGTCAAAGATCATGTGTAAATAAGTGTGTGGGTTTATTACTGGGTCTTCTGTTCAATTCCATTTATCCATTAGTCAGTTTCTATGCCAGTACCATGCAGTTTTTATAACTGTTGCTCTACAGTTCCTTCAATACAGCTTAATATCAGGGATATCTTCTGGAGATACCTCCAGAAGAACTTTTATTGTAGAGGATTGTTTTAGGAATGCTGGGTTTCTTGTTATTCCATATGAAGTTGAGAATTTTTCTTTCCAGGTCTGTAAAGAATTGTGTTGTAATTTGATGGGAATTGCATTGAATCTGTAGATTGCTTTTGGTAAGATGGCCACTTTTACTATGTTAATCCTGCCAAGCCATGAGCATGGGAGATCTTTCCATCTTCTCATATCTTCTTCCAATTCTTTCTTCAGAGACTCGAAATTTTTTTCATACAAGTCTTTGACTTGCTTGGTTAGGGTTACACCAAGGTACTTTATGTCATTTGTGGCTATTGTGAAGGGTGTTGTTTCTCTAATTTCTTTCTCAGCCCTTTTGTCTTTTGTATACAGGAGGGCTACTGATTTTTTTTTTTTGAGTTAATTTTGTATCTGGCCACTTTGCTGAAGGTGTTTATCAGCTGTAGGAGTTCCCTGGTAGAGTTTTTGGGGTCACTCAGGTGTACTATCATATCATCTACAAATAGTGATAATTTGACTTCTTCCTTTCCAATTTGTATCCCCTTGATCTCCTTCAACTGTCTTATTGCTCTAGCAAGGACTTCCAGAACTATGCTGAAGAGATATGGAGAGAGTGGGCAGCCTTGTCTTGTCCCTGATTTCAGTGGGATTGCTTTAAGTTTCTCTTCATTCAGTTTGATGGTGGCTATAAGCTTGCTGTATATTGCCTTTATTATGTTTAGATATGTGTCTTGTATCCCTGCTCTCTCCAAGACTTTAAACATGAATGGATGTTGGATTTTGTCAAAAGCTTTTTCAGCATCTAAGGAGATTATCATGTGTTTTTTTTTCTTTCAGTTTGTTAATATGGTGGATCACATTGATGGATTTCCATATATTGAACCACCCCTGCATACCTGGGATGAAGCCTATTTGGTCATAGTGGATGATATCTTTGATGTGATCTTATATTTGGTTTGCAAGTATTTTGTTGAGTATTTTTACATCAATAAGGGAGATTAGCCTGAAATTCTCTTTCTTTGTTGGGTCTTTGTGAGGTTTATGTACCAAGGTGACTGTGGCTTCATAGAATGAGTTTGGTAATGCTCCTTCTGTTTCTATTTTGTGGAATAGTTTGAAGAGAATTGGTGTTGCCTCTTCTTTGAAGGTCTGGTAGAATTCTGCACTGAAGCCATCTGGTCCTGGGCTTTTTTTGGATGGGAGACTTTTGATGACCACTTCTATTTCCTTGGGCGATATAGGACTATTTAATTATTTACCTGGTCCTGAATCAGCTTTGGTAAGTCAAATCGATCAAGAAAATTGTCCATTTCATTTAGATTTTCAAATTTTGTGGCATATAGACTTTTGAAGTAAGTCCTAATGATTGTTTGGATTTCCTCGGTGTCAGTAGTTATGTCCCCCTTTTCATTTCTGATTTTGTTGATGTGGATGGTGTATCTCTGCCTTTTAGTTATCTTGGCTAAGGGTTTGTCAATTTTGTTCATTTTCTCAAAGAACCAGCTCTTGGTTTCATTGATTCTTTGAATTGTTTTATTTGTTTCTAATTGATTGATTTCAGCCCTGAGTTTGATTATTTTCAGCCGTCTACTCCTTTTTGGTGTGTCTGCTTCTTCTTTTTCTAGGGTTTTTAAGTGGGCCATTAAGTTGCTTGAATGAGCTGTCTCAGATTTCTTCTTGAAGGCACTTAGTGCTATGAACTTTCCATTTAGCACTGCTTTCATTGTGTCCCACAAGTATGGGTATGTTGTGTCTTCATTTTCATAGAGTTCTAGGAAGACTAATTTCTTTCTTTACTTCTTCCCTGACCCAGCTGTTATTTAGTAGTAAGTTGTTCAGTTTCTATGTGTATGTAGGCTTTTTGCAATTTCTGTTGTTGTTGAGGTCCAGTTTTAGTTCATGGTGATCAGACAGGATACAAGGGATTATTTCAATCTTCTTGTATCTGTTGAGGTTCGCTTTGTTACCAACTATATGGTCTATTTTGGAGAAAGTTCCATGAGGTGCTGAGAAGAAGGTAAATTCCTTTGTGTTTGGATGTAAGGTTCTGTAAATGTCTGTTAGGTCCATTTGATACATGACCTCTGTTAGAGACATTGTTTCTTTGTTTAATTTCTGTTCTGTTGACCTGTCCTTTGTTGAGAGTGGGGTGTTGAAGTCTCCCACTATTAATGTGTGGGGATCTATATGTGGTTTAAGTTTTATCAATGTTTCTTTTACAAATGTGGGTGCCTTTGTATTTGGGGCATAGATGGTCAGGATTGTGATGTCTTCCTGGTAGAATTTTTCCTTGGTGCGTATGAAGTGTCCTTCCCCATTTCTTTTGAGTAATATTGGTTAAAAGTCTATTTTATGAGATAGTAGAATGGCTACTCCTGCTTGCTTCTTGGGTCCATTTGCTTGGAAAGCAGTCTTCCAACCCTTTACCCTCAGGTAATTTCTATCTTTGTGACTTAGGTGTGTTTCTTGTATGCAAAAGATTTTTGGGTCTTCTTTACACATCCATTCTGTTAGTCTGTGTATTTTTATTGGAGAATTGAGTCCATTGATGTTGAGAGAGATTAATGACCAGTGGCTGTTTGATCCTTTGATTTTGATGTTGGCTGTGGTCATAAGATTGTGTGCTTGGCTATGAATACTCGATCTTTGACAAAGAAGCCAAAACCATTCAATGGAAAAAAGACAGCATCTTCAACAAATGGTGCTGGTCCAACTGGATGTCCACATGCAGAAAAATGAAAATAGATCTATATTTATCACCCTGCACAAAACTAAAGTCCAAGTGGATCAAAGACCTCAACATAAAACCAGATACTCTAAATCTGTTAGAAGAAAAAGTGGGGAACAGCCTAGAACTCATTGGCACAGGAGACAACTTCCTGAACAGAACACCAACAGCACAGGCTCTAAGAGCAACAATCAATAAATGGGACCTCATGAAACTGAAAAGCTTCTGTAAAGCAAAGGACACTGTCATCAAAACAAAACGCCTGCCTACAGATTGGGAAAGAATCTTCACTAACCCTTTATCTGACAGAGGACTAATATCGAGTATATACAAAGAACTAAAGAAGCTGAAAAGCAGCAAACCAAGTAATCCAATTAAAAAATGGGGAACAGAGCTAAACAGAGAATTCTCGACAGAGGAATATCGAATGGCAGAGAAAAACTTAAAGAAATGCTCATCATCATTAGCCATCAGGGAAATGCAAATCAAAACGACCCTGAGATATCACCTTACACCCATCAGAATGGCCAAGATAAAAAACTCAAGGGACAACACATGCTGGAGAGGTTGTGGAGAAAGAGGAACCCTCCTCCACTGCTGGTGGGAATGTAAACTAGTACAACCACTCTGGAAATCTCTCTGGCGCTTTCTAAGACAATTAGGAATAGTGCTTCCTCAAGACCCAGCTATACCACTGCTAGGTATATACCCAAAGTTTGCTCAAGTACACAAAAGGGATATTTGCTCAACCATGTTTATAGCAGCATTATTTGTAATAGCCAGAACCTGGAAACAACCCAGATGTCCATCAATGGAGGAATGGGTACAGAAATTGTGATATTTTTACACAATGGAATACTACTCAGCAATCAAAAAGGAGGAAATCATGATATTTGCAGGCAAATGGTGGGATCTAGAAAAGATCATCCTGAGTGAAATATCCCAGAAGGAGAAAGACAAACACGGTATATACTCACTTATATAGACCTATAAGATATAAACATAATGAAATCTATACACCTAAAAAAGATAATCAAGAAAGTGGACATGGGGTAAGATTATCAATCCTCGTTTAGAAAGACAGATGGGATGCGCATTGAACATATGACAGGAGTCTACTGAGTGCATTTGAAAGACTCTAACTAACAGTGTTTTCAAAGCAAAGACTCATGACCAAACCTTTGGCAGAGTACAGGGAATCATAAGAAAGAAGGGGAGTTAGTCTGATGAGGAAAGGATAGGAGCTCCACAAGGACCAAATATATCTGGGCACAGGGTCTTTTCTGAGACTGACATGCAACCAAGGACCATGTATGGATGTAAGCTAGAACCTCTGCTCAGATGAAGCCTGTGGTAGCTCAGTAACCAATTGGCTTCCCATAGTGTAGGGAACAAGGACTATTTCTAACAGGAACTCAATGACTGGCTCTTTGGCCTCCCAACCCCCCAAGGGAGGAGCAGTCCTGTTAGGCCACAGAGGAGAGCTTTGCAGCCAGTCCTGAAGATACCTGATAAAACAGGATCAGATGAATGGGGAGGAGGTCCCCCCATCAGTGGACTTGGCAAGGGGCACGGTGGAGATGAGGGAAGGAGGGAGGGACTGGGAGGGAATGAGGGATCGGGACACGGTTGGGATACAGAGTTAATAAAATGTAACTGATAAGAAAAAAATAAAATTAAAAAAAAATAAATGCCCACAGTAAAAAAAAAAAAGATTGTGTGCTTGGTTGCTTTTTGTTTTACTGTAGTGAGGTTAATTATTTCCTGTGTTTTCTTGAAAGTAGCTAGGTTTCTTGGGTTGTATTTTCCTTCTAGTGTCTTCTGTAATGCTGGATTTGTGTGTAAATATTGTTGTAATTTGTTTTTTTCATTGAATATCTTGATTTCTCCATCTATGAGGACTGAGAGTTTTTCTGGGTATAGTAGCCTCGGCTGGTATCAATGTTCTCTTAGGGTCTACATGATATCCGTTCATGCCCTTCTGGCTTTCATAGTCTCTGTTGAAAAGTCAGGTGTGATTCTAATTGGTTTGCCATTATATGTTACTTGTTACTTGTCATTTTTCTCTTGCAGCTTTTAGTATTTTTTCTTTGTTCTGAATACTTACTGTTTTGATCATTATGTGGCAGGACGATTTTCTTTTCTGGTCTAATTTATTGGGTGTTCTGTAGGACTCTTGTATTCTTATTGCTCTCTCCTTTAAGTTGGGGAAATTTTCTTCAATGATTTTGTTGAAAATATTTTCTTGGCCTTGGAGGAGGGAAACTTCTTTTTCCTCTATTCCTATTATTCCTAGGTTTTGTCTTTTCATATTGTCTTGGATTTCTTGGATGGTATGTGTCAGGAATTTTTTGGATTTAACATTTTCTTTGACAGATAAGTCGATTTCTTTCATTGTATCTTCCACACCTGAGATTCTTTCTTCCATCTCTTGTAGTCTGTTGGTTATGCTTACCTCTGTAGTTCCTGTTTGCTTCCCTAAATTCTTCCTCTCCATTATTTCCTCCTTTTGTGTTTTCTTTAATTTTTCCAATTCTATCTTCAGATCTTGAGTTGTTTTGTTTACTTCCTTCACCTGTCTGATTGCATTTTCCTGTTTTTCTTTTAGTTCCTTCAACTCTGTTTCTTTTATTTCTTTCAGTGATTTAATTATTTCTTCCCTGAAGGCTACAAACTGTTTGGCTCCATCTTCCCATATTTCTTCATGGATGGCCATAATCTGCTTGTCTTTAACTTCCTCCACTTCTTTATGGATAGCCATGATCTGTTTGATTTTATCTTCCTCTAATTCTTTACGTATTTTATTTATTTCCTCTATTATCCTCTTCATCAGCATAGATATAATAAGGTCATCTTCTTGATTTTCTATTATGCTGGAGTGTCCAGGGCTGCTTGTCCCTGGATGGCTGTGTTCTGGAGATGCTGTATTGTTCTGCCTTTTGTTGTTTGAGCTTTTACGCTGACATCTACCCATTGGGCTGTTTTAGGTGTTGGCTGTTAGTTTCTGGTGCTTCCTGGAGTCCTGAGGTAGGGAGAATCCCCTTGGCTGGAAGATGATTTTTCCTGAAAGAGGTCTCCTCTGCTTTTTGGGTATGGTCACTGTATGGCCAGTGTTTTTCAGGTATTGCCACTGCTCACCTCAGGCATATAGACCTGAGTAGTAGCTGTGGTCTTTGTTAGTCCGGGGGACTCTCCTCTCAGCTCAAGACAGCTGCCGCACTGCTGGGTTTCTCCTTGCTCTGAATTTAGTGAGCTGCTGCTGTTACAGTTTTCCAGGCACAGCCCTCTTGAAGAACCTGCTAATTCCCTAGCTGTAGGGTTTTCTCCCAACAGGGAAACTCAGTCTGGTACCCTGAGGCACACAGTTCTGTCTGAGAAGGTGAGAGGAGCACCCAGCAAGTCTCTGGGCCAGAGGCTGAGTGCTCCCCTCTGGGCTGGGAGATTGTGCACCCAAGTTTGAGCTGGCAGTGGGGACGCTGCTCTGGTCTGGGGACTGTGCACTCCTCTCTAGGCTGGCAAGTGAGGGCCACTCTCTGGTCTGGGCACGTCACTCTGTTCTGGAAGCTGTGTGTTCCTGTCTGGGATGGCGCCTGGGGGCGCTGCTCTGGTCCAGTGGCTGTGCACCCCGGTCTCGAATGGCAGTTGCAAGCACCACCCTGGTCCGCAGTCTCTGTGCTCTGATCTGGGCTGGCAGTGTTTGTCCCCTCCTGAGCCAGAGGCTGTGCACGCCTCTCTGGGCTGGCAATTTAGGGCTCTGCTCTTGGTTGAAGCCTTGGCGCCTCACTCTGGGCTAGAGGCTGTGCCCTCCTGGTCTGATACGGTGGCTGGGGTGGCCGATCTGGGCCCAAGGCTGTGCGCGCTGATCTGGGCTGGCAGCTGTGCGCCCAGCTTTGGCCAGAGGCTATGCACTCCGCTCTGGTCTGGAAGCTGAGTACCTCACTCTGAGCCAGGGGCTGTGTGTCCCTGTCCTGCCTGGGGCTGCCGCAGGAGGCTGTGTGTGCCAATCTCGGGCGGCGGATGCACCCGCTGGTCCCCAGGACCTTTACCAGGTATTGACTGGGTGACCTGAGGTCGGTCCCAATTAATTTCCACACCATAGGCTTTCCTCCCACCTGGCAATTACAAACGCTGTTTTTTTAGGTCCCTGAGTTCAGTCTCCTGGTTGCTGGGTCAATACTGCTGTCCAGTTCCTCAGACACAGTGTCCTCCCAGCGCTGCCATCTTGTCGCTCCCTCTATTATTATGTTTTGTCTTTTTATGTTTTCTTGGATTTCTTGGACGGTCTGTGTCAGGAATTTTTTTAGATTTAACATTTTCTTTGACAGATACATCTATTTCTTCCATTGTATCTTCCACACCTGATATTCTTTCTTCCATCTCTTGTAGTCTATTGGTTATGCTTACCTCTGTAGTTCCTGTTTTCTTCCCTAAGTTCTTTCTCTCCACAATTTCTTCTATTTGTGTTTTTTTTAATTTTTTCAATTCTATCTTCAGATCTTGAGCCATTTTGTGATTTCCTTCACCCGTCTGACTGTATTTTCCTGTTTTGCCTTCAATTCCTGTAGCTGTTTGTTTGAACAATCCTCTGTTTCTTTTATTTCATTCAGTGATTTAAGCATTTCCTCTCTAAAGGCCACAAACTGTTTGGCTGTAACTTCCTGTATTTCTTTATAGATGGCCATAATCTGTTTGTTTTTATCTTCCTCTATTTCTTTATGGATGGCCATAATCTGTTTGAGTTTATCTTCCTCTAGGTCTTTACGCATTTTTTTCCTCTGTTATCCTTTTCAAGAGCATAGATGTTAGGTCATCTTCATTTTCATAATTGAAAATGAATTTCAATTACGCTGGGGTGTTCAGGGCTACTTGCCCCTGGATAACTGGGTTCTGGAGATGCCATATTGCTCTGTCTTTTGTTGGTTGAGCTTTTATGCTGGCCTCTACCCATTGGGCTACCTTAGGTGTTTGGAGTTAGTTTCTGGTGGTTCCTGAAATCCTGTGGTAGAGAGAATCCCCTTGGCAGGGAGGTGGTTTTTCCTGAAGGAAGCCTTCTCAGCTTTTTGGGTATAGTCACTGGATGGCCGGTGTTTTTCAGGAGTTGCTGCTGCTCACCTCAGGCATAGAGACCTGAGTGGTAACTGTGGTCCTTGTTAGTCGAAAGGGCTCTCCTCTCACCCGGAGAAATCCTAAAGATAGCTGCCCAGCTTCTGGGTTTTTTGCTGTAAATTTAGTGATATGCTGCTGTAACCTGTGTGTCCCATCATTTGGTCAGTTTTGTTAGGGATAACTGGTTGTCCCTTGCAGCAGTATCTGGGGGTTGATCCCGGGGATTCTGGGCTCCTGTAGGTCTGAGTTTGGGGCTCTGTGCCCCAATTCCCAACTGGTAATCTGTGGCAGGTGGGTACTGCTCTCCTGGTAACAGCAGGCTATCTGGTGCACAGCAGGTCCCTGGGTTGGGCAGGTCTGCGGGTCCTCTGCCAGGGATATACTGGGTGGCCTAAGTCAGTCCCCTTTGCTTCGTTCCCTTTGAGGATTTCTCCTGACAGTGACTCCCAGTCTCTGGTGCCCTGGGGCGCACAGCTCCGTCTGTGCTGGAGAGCTGGGCTTGCAGCAATTGTCTGTGCTCTCAGCTGGAGCCCAGTTCAATGATGGCGGCTCGTACCCGCCGGTCTGCAAGACTTTCCAGGGAAAGACTGGATGACCCAAGTCACTTCTGTTTCCTTCCTTCCCTGTGGGGCTTTCTCCCGAAAGGGACTCTCAGTCTCTATTGCCCTGGGGCGCACAGGCACCAGGAGCCCAGTTCAGGGATGGCGGCTCATACCCATGGTCTGGGAGACTTTTTCCAGGGACTGGGTGACCCAAGTCAGTACCGTTTCCTTCCTTCCTTGTGGGGTTTTCTCGAGACTGGGACTCCCAGTCTCTGGTGTTTTTTGTGCCCACCAATCAGCCTGGGAAGGTGATCAGGACAGGCAGGCGCTAGTGCCTGTGGGACCCGGGATCTCTTCCAGGTTCTGGCTGGTTGACCTGAGCGTGGACCCTACTGATTCCCACACTGTGGGGGTTTCCTCTCACCTGGGAAACACGATTGTTGTTGTTCTAGAGCCCAGAGTTCAGTCTCTTGGTCGCTGTACAGAAAATGTTGTCCTGTTCCTCAGACTCAGTGTTCTTCTGGTGTCGCCATCTTGTCCTCCCACATCTTATATATTAGTTTCCAATTTTGTGGGGGGTTCTTTGTTTTGTTTTTAGTGTTTGTGTATCTGTGTCTTTCTTGTGATTTCTTTTTTTTTAGTTTAAAAATTCTTGTTTGTTTGCTATAGAGATAGATAGATAGATAGATAGATAGATAGATAGATAGATAGATAGACAGACAGACAGACAGACAGATAATGGAATCAGTTAGGTAAAGTCAGGATGGATCAGACAGGAGGTGCATAAGAAGAAATCATAATTAGAATGTATTTTTTAAAAAATTCTTTGGAAGTTATTCCAAATTGCTTTCATTGTTGGTCCTTACTATAGGACTGATAGTTTTTGGAGAAGACATATAGGAGTTGGTTGTTGGTTGGGTTTTTTTATATTATGCTATTTAAAGATTTATTTATTCATTATTTTATGCATATGTATGTGCCTGAGTATATAAGTGATGTATCATGTTTTGCATGGTCTGCAGAGGGCAGTATGAGATGTGGGATGCTGGGAACCAAACACATTTCTCTGGAAGAGCAGAAAATGCTCTTAACTCCTGAGCCACCTTTCCTGACCCATTTTATTGCTTTAAGTTCAGATTCCCTTTCTCCCCCAACATTTTCCCTTGGTGTGCTGCATTTCCTGCTCAAGGGCTTATCTTTTCACGAGGGCTGAGATTTTCAACAGAATATAATCATAGGTACAGGAAAGAGTCTTTTCCTACATGTTTCAAGACCAAATTGCAGCAGTCTCATCCTCTATGTGACTTGGCACTCTGTAGACACCTGACTGATGCCTACTGTATACACACCTCTATCCTAGGCAATACAGGGATCAGATGAAAGACATGATGTCTGTCTCAATAACCCCCAAATTTCCATTTACCAGGTAGTCAGATTTTCATATGTTTGGGACATTCACTTAGAAGAGAGAAAGAAAGAGAGAGAGGAGAGAGAAAAGGAAGAAAAAGAGAAAGAGCAAGAAAAAGAGAGAGAGACAGAAAGAAAGAGAAAGAAAGAAAAGAAAGAAAGGAAGGAAGAAGAAAGAAGAAAGAAGGAAGGAAAGAAAAGGAAGAAGAAAGAACAAAAAGAGAAGGAGAAGGGACACCTCAGTACAATTTATGACTTATCTGATGTTTTCAGGAAGCTGTGGCAGAAATGGCTCTCTCACCTGGCCTGAAGCTCCAGAGTTCTTTCTTTCCCAGACACTTGGAAAGTATGTGGATATTCTTCATTGTGAGTCTCCACAATTTTCATTCCATCAATGCCAACTCTGGTTCGAACTGTGAATTTTGAACCCACCAAGCTGAATCTGGGTACACAATACAGCAACATGTTGTTGAACTGCCAAGAGACAATACGAATTAATAAACAGGAAGATAAAGGAATTAAAGTCTGATTATTGTAACTCTGGACAGAAATGCCTCTGAATTTTTTACTAATAATATGACATTTCTCTCTTTCTCTCCATTGTCTTGCTGTATAACCAGGATAGGTCTTGAACTCCCAATCCTGTCTTATACTTTTAAGTGCTAGGGATATAGGCATATATTACCACACTTAGATGTTTTCTTAGAGTTCAATAAAATATTCATTGAACAAATGCATAAGAAATGAGGTAAAGGTGACTGAATTGTGAGATAAACAACATCAAATATTCAGAAGTTTGTCATATAAAAATGAGGACTCATTTAGCATTTCTTTATAAGGTAGAACTTCAACCAAGGGATAAATGTAAGTAACCACTAGGCTCCAGGAGTCACACAAAATATATTATGTGTCTGAGTAACTTCCTTCTCCACATAATATACTTTACACTTTTCCCTTCTTCCAAAATGATACATAAGAAGGTGATACTTCCCATGAGTTTTATTTTCATAGTACACTCTACATTGCTAGCAATGAATATACTCAAACTATCAGAAAAAACAATGTAAGCTCCAACAGACACTACTGGCACTGTTTTTGGTTGCACATCAGAACGACATGGTAAGACCCTGTTGCTGAATACAACATATATTCTGGATGCAGGGTGTAGCGAAATTGAGAACTAAGCTGGAAGCTTTCTCCTCATTGGTTAGCTTTTATATTACTGGAAGTATTATGCAGGTTGCTGAGGACAGAAGTATTCAATGGTCTAATTCCCATGTGGACTTTGTGAGCTATACCACCAACCTGTCAGACAAGATGTGCCTACTAATGCAATAGTGGAATGATTGCTATAGGGGAACCAAGTGCTTTCCGCTTGGATTTGAATTCTACAAGAAGGAAATTAGTCAAAAAACGATGTAGTACTTACTACTGTTGTACAAGTCATCAAGCTCATTTGTAATTATTTATGTTATACATAGATATATGTATATAAACATAGACATAGACATGGACATAGACAAAAGCTACTTTCTGCCCTGATCAAAGAAGCTTCTCTTTGTAGTGAATGCAGATATTTGTGCCTGCTCAAAGTGCTGAAAATAAATGACTGTTGAGAGTTCAACCCTAAATAGATACCTGTATCCATCTCCTACTCCAAGGCTCAGAGAAAATCACAAAAGAGGGAGAAAAGAATATATAAAGCCAGGGGACAGAAAAGACTTTCTTGAAATACAGTCTTCGGGACATGATTTGGCTGCGACACTTATAAACTCATAGAAGTTATAGGTATCTGCATAAGACCTGCATTAAGATGACATCTGCTTAAAATACCATGCATGGTCAAAGAGGAGTAATTTTCCTCAGTTGTAGAGTAATCTATACTCCAGTATATAATTCCCTACTCATACTTATCTAAGAAACCCTAATCAGGTCACCAGAAAGATAGAGAGAGAGCTGCTGGAAAGGAGGGTTTCAGTTTCAAATGAGCAGCTAAGAGAGGATAGTAGGGATTTAACATGATCAAAATATAAATGAAATAGTATTAAGAATCTTAAAAAAAAAACCCAGTAACTTTTATTTGTTCCTCAGCTATCTTTCTACATTCCATATTAATGACTTTTTGGAAAGCAGAGGAAAAGACAGCATATTCTCCAAAGTTTTAGTCACACTCCCAGTGCCCCTGAGGATACTCTTCTTCAGACTCCAGTCAGTGGTGAGAATGGGAGTGTGGTGTGTATAGTAGCAACTCCTCTTCTACACAAAGTAGGAGGGCTTATGCTAAGAACCACTAGGAAATATAAACTGCAATGCTGATAGAATCCGAAGTACAAGAGACTTGTTTCAATAATTTTCAGCACAATGTTTAATATATAATATACTTTATATATAAATATGTATACTTGATATTATATATGTTGTTTATTACATACTCAATAAGAAATCTGGAGCTGCTTGCTCTATCCAGTAAACTGAAGATAAAAACTGTAATGTCTGTATTTGTCAGTGTACAGGATTCTGAAGGTGAATATTGATTTCAGAATGAGCTTTCAGGTTTAAAGGAAAGGTACATAGCTGACTAGCTAACTAACTGTTGGAGATTAGTGGAACTGGGGTAGTCTATGGTATAAGAATAACCTGCTAAAGGAAACAGGGCCCTTGTTTGGCTTTTGGGGCAGAACTGTGTAGAGTAGCTTGCTGACCTTCCTTTAATATACCTTTTCAGCCTCCTCTGCTGAGAAAGGGATCTGGAAAGCATCAACATTCACAAGTCTTAAAAAAAAATTCTAGCAATGCAGATGCTGAGACTTGTGGGCAACCTTTGGGCAGAGTGCAGGGAATCTTAGGAAAGAAGTGGGAAACAGTAAGATCTGGAGAGGACAGGAAATCCACAAGGAGAGCAACAGAACCAAAAAATCTGAGCACAGGGGTCTTTCCCGAGACTGCTGTTCCAACCAAGGACTATGCATGGAGATAACCTAAGACCCCTGCACAGATGTAGCCCATGGCAATTCAGTATCCAAGTGGGTTCCATTGTAATAGGAACAGGGACAGTCTCTGACATGAACTGATTGGCCTGCTCTTTAATTACCTCTCCCTGAGGGGGAAGCAGCATTACCAGGCCACAGAAGAAAACAATGCAGCCACTCGTGATGAGACCTAATTGACTAGGATCAGAAGGAAGGAAAAGAAGAGCTCCCCTATCAGTGGACTTGGGGAGGGGCATGTGTGCAGAGGGTGGAAGAAGGGAGGGATTGGGATGGGAGGAAGGAGGGAACCACCGGGGGATAAAAGTGAATAAAGTGTAATTAATAAAGAATTTTAAAAAATTAAAAAAAAATCTAGGAATAAACGTAATTTAAAAAGATGAAAGACCACACACACACACACACACACACACACACACACACACTTTCAATCTCTAAAGAAAGAGATGGAGAAAATGCTAAAAATGATAAGTCCTCTCATGCTCAT
Organism: Psammomys obesus; assembly: GCF_907164565.1. Taxonomy (NCBI): domain Eukaryota; kingdom Metazoa; phylum Chordata; class Mammalia; order Rodentia; family Muridae; genus Psammomys; species Psammomys obesus. The sequence continues at coordinate 15,303,403 of NW_026585742.1, read as the reverse complement.
GGATTGGTAGAATTTTGAAAATGAGCATTTTTTTCCCAAAGCGATTCACAGATTCCTCACAATATTCTTCATAGAAATGGAAACTAAATTCTAAAATTCATATGAAACCACAAAGACACCATACAGATGAATAAATACTGAACACAAAGAACAATGCTGGAGGGATTATCATTCCAGACTTCAAGATATATTACAGAGTTATAGTAATAAAAACAATATGATACAGGCAAAAGCAGACATATAAACCAAGTGAAAATAGAAGATCCAAAATTAAGTATAGATATCTACAGCCATTTTACAAAGATGCCAGACAGTGAAGAAAACACAGCATTTCAACAAACAATGCTGGAAAAAGTAGATGTCTAATTAGAAGAATAAAATGAGACTCAAACCTATCACCCTGCATAAAAATCAGCTTCAAATGGATCAAAGACCTCATTGTGAAGCCTAAGTCAACGAAGCTGCAGAAGAAAGCAAAGACAGACCCTACAGGTACAGGACTGTGCATAGGACTCCATTAGCTCAGGAATTAAGGCCAAGAACTGACAAATGGGACCCTTCCAAGCTAATAAGCTTTTGTGTGGCAAAAGAAACAATCAGTTGAGTGAAAAGGAAGCCCATAGAATGGATGAGAATCCTTGCTAGCTGTATACCTAATAAAGGATTGATATCCATAATATTCAAAGGACTTGAAAAAAATGAAGAATGAAGAAAACAAATGACCCAACTTAAAAATGGGTAATGGATCTAAACAGAGTTCTCAAAAGAAGAAACAAACATGGTTAAGAAAATAATACCTTAAACAGTGGTTTATATCCTTTAGAATTAGGGACATGCAAATTTGAGATTTCACCTTACTCCAGTCAGATCAAGAAAAGAAATGCTGTTAAGTATGTTTAGAAAGGGGAACCTTCCTTCACTACTGTTGGGACTGCTAACTTTTGCAGCCACTATGGAGATCAATGAAGAATTCTCAAAAAGCTAAAAGGAGACCTATTATAGGACCTGGTTAACCACTCCTTGCCGTATGTCCAAAAGAATCAACATTTTATTACATAGCTAATTTTTGCTCTATTCACAATAGCTAGGATATGGTACATATACAGAGTAGAATTCTATTCAGTTGTAAAGAAAAATGAAATAAAATGCTTCCAAATGGATGAAACAATATATTATACTGAGTGAAGAAACCCAGACATGACAATGCAAATTCACGTGTTACTTATCTATCTGTGGATCCTAGATCTGAATCTTTAGATGTTGAGTATGTTACCTGGATGTCTTAGTTAGAGTTTCTATTGCTGCAATAAAACACCATGACCAAAAGGCAGGTTGGGGAGAAAAGGGTTTATTTAGCTTTCACTTCCAGATCATACTACATCATCGAGGGAAGCCAGAACAGGAACTCAAGCAGGGCTGGAACTTGGCAGCAGGAGCTGACACAGAGGCCATGGGTGTGTTTGTGTGTGTGTGTGTGTGTGTGTGTGTGTGTGTGTGTGTGTTTGTGCATGTGCTGCTTACTGGCTTGCTCAGACTGCTTAGTTAGAGAACGAAGGACCACCAACCCAGGGATGGCACCACCCACAATGGGTTGGGCCCTTCCCCATTGATTGCTAATTGAGAAAATGCCTTACAGCTGGATCGCATGAAGGCATTTTCTTAAGTGAAGCTCCTTCCTCTCTGATGATTCTAATTTGTATCAAGTTGACACACAAAACCAGGCAACACTCTGGAGAATCCACAGAAACAAAGAAACAAACAAAAAGAGACCGTGGTGGCAAGAAATATAAAGATGAGCAACAGGTAAAGACAGGCAGACACCGATTCTAAGAGTTCTGTCCAATAAAAAAACAAGTTTTTCTATTTGACATGTTTGATGCTTTGACATTTGCACATCTAACTGACACTGACACTTAATCCACAGTGCTTAATGGGAACACACATTCCTACTTAGTCAACTAGCCCAGAGGCAATACTCAAATACTCTATTAACCTGAACCATCACTCCTTACCCTCATCACCTCAAGGCCAGGTACGAGACAGAGACCCCTATACTTCAGACCCCACTGAAATTGCTCAGTCCAGGGATTCTAAGCCTTTTATTTGGTTCTTCTTGTTTCCTTTGTAAGCCATAAAGGCTCTTGATCACCATTGGTCTTTCTCTGCCTCTTCACCAATTCTATGGACTTCTCTGTTGCTCCTCTCCAAGGTAGGTACGGTTCCTCCCCTTGGAACTGGTGTTTCAATGGCAACCATGTTCTTATGTAAACAATAATGAAACCTACACTTTGTAATGAACTTCTGAATAGAACTTGGAACCCTGGTACGATTATTGTATGCTCTTGTTTCTTATTTTGCTATGTATAAAACTATAACCTAGGCAAAACAAAGTACTTCTGCTTGGCAAAAATGAGGAGTTTTTACAATGAACTTGGATAATATCTATAATTATTATTGAGTGGCTGGCCCAGAAAATATCTCCAATACTGCAATAGTGGTACTTTTATCTTGGAGGTAGCCAGCAGCTGTCTAACTGGACTCAAGGTCTACTTAATAGGAGGGAATTCATACCTGTAGCTCTGAACCTAGCCAACTACCTATAACTGGAGAGGTCAGAGACCCAAGAAGACTCTACTACTGTCATTTTCTTAAATAATATAATTTCTTATTTCTAAGTACATACAAAATCATTAGCTTTATATGCAAAGATAAGTATAGCTCTTGCTGCTCATCAAAAAAGTTTCTTTCTTGCAACAGATACAGTCTATTACAGACAGCCACAACTGCTCATGATGTGCAGAAAAAGCCCAATGGGTACATTTACAGTATTACCCCACACCCGAGATTCAGTGAACATCATGGAAGAGATGCAAGAAAGGCTGTAAGAAGCAAAGAGCCAGGATGCCTGCTACTCAATATTATCTTTACAGGGACGCTACACCAATGGCGTCTCAGTGATATAGTTACTTAAAACAAGATTTGCATAACAACAACATCAGTTGACAGGCCAATGTGGATGGAGAAAATTTTACAAGCTTCACCCCTTGATGAAGAGCTACTGACAGTCTGGCTGCTGAGAGAGAATCAGTTTCTGTCAGGAACAAGCTCCCTTTGGTTTATCCAATTCCAAGTGGTCAATTCTAAACACATATACATACAAGCTACACTAGCAGATGCAGTAGGTTAACCAAAGAAGTCACGAATTTATCCATTGGTGAAATAACAATTTTATTGCTTAGAATATACTATCCTTTGCTTTTGGATAGTAAAGATACCTGTTTTTGAATTTTTTTGAGTTAACAATCTTAGAATGAAATAATTGTAGAAGTGGGTGAAGAGAGGAAACTGGGCAGGAGATGGAATGTGGAGGGAAACAAGGGTGGGGATTAGATGTGGGGAGAATGGGGATGGGAGGTGAGAGGGTTGGGAACAAGAAGGGAAACTGGGTGGGGGAGGCATCTCTTTGTCAAGCTGGAGGCCTGTGACAGGGTAGGTGCCTGGGAGGACATGGGTGTGATTCTAGCTGAAACTCCTAAGGGGGGGGGGCATGAAGACTGACCATCTCCTAGCCAGGCAGGACTAGAGGAAGGAGGGGAACAACAACCCACCAACAAAACCTGTGAAGCAAAAATAGTTTGCCTACAAGAAGTATAAGGAGGGAACAAAGATAGAGGGAAAGTCCAACCAATAATTGGCCCAACCTGAGACCCATCCTATGCTAGAGAGCCAGCCCCTGACACTAATAATAACACTCTGTTCTGCTTTCAGACAGGAGCCTAACTTGACTGCCCTCTGGGAGGCTCCAGCCAACAGCAGATACAGATGGGGAGCTTGCAGACAAGCATGGGCAGAACTCAGAGGGTCCTGAAGGAGTGTTGGGGGAAAGACAGAAGGACCTGGAGGGAACAGGAATCTCACAAGAAGAACAACAGAGACAACTAACCCAGTCTGATGGGGGCTTTCAGAGACTGAGACATCACCTAAGGAGCATTCATGATCTGAACCTAGACCCCTTGCACACATGTAGCCGACAGGTGGCTTGGTCTGCAAATGGGGTACCTGGTGAGTGGAAACAGCTGTTTCTAACATGGACTCTATTGGCTGCTTTTGGATCACTTTCCCCTGGCAGGGCTGCCTTGCCTCAGGGGATGAAGATAAGTTCAGTCCTGATGTGACTTGATATGCTGGGGAAATGTAATGTAGGAGGCTCCCCTTTTCTGGGGGAGAAGGAAGAAGGGAAGGGAAATGTTGGGGGACTGGGAGGAAAGGAGGGAGGGGCACCCTCGAGATAAAAAGTAAATAAACTAATATAAAAATTTTTTAAAGTCATGAATTGATCCATTAGTGACATAAGAATTCATTGCTTAGAATATACTATTCTTTGCTTTTGTATAGAAATGTTTTTAAGTTAATGATCATAGAATGAAATAGTTGCATAGTGTGGCAACAAAATGTTCTTTAAAAACAAACAAACAAACAAACAAACACACAAAACCTGTGAGTCTGTTGAAATGGCTCAGCAGGTAAAGAAGCTTTATATCAAGCCTGACAAACTGAGCTTGATCCCCAGAATCCACATGGTAGAAGGAGAGAAATTCCTCCTGTAAGTTTTCCTCTGACCTTTACACACAATTATGGTATGGATGTGTAGACACACACACACACACACACACAAACACATAACCAGCCATATACTCACACATCCACTCTCTCTCCTTCTCTCACTGACCCCCACATATACTGATCCACACCCCCTACTCACACACACACACACACACACACACACACACACACAAACATACATATTCACCCCACCCCCATTTCTCCCCAACTCACTCCTAAAACTCAGTCCCAAACACACATAAACACACACACGCAATCTGTCTCTTTTACACACATGCTCCTCACACACATACTAACACAAACACTCACAAATAAATATATGTAATAAAAATTTTCAAAACACAGTGGGATATTAAAAATTCCTATGACAATCCCTATCATTTTTTCAAAGAAATATGTAAACCATTTTCTAGAATTTTTAAGCCTTGAAAACAACTTATTATAGATGATAAGATGAATGAATGCTTAGCATCAGGAAAGCAAGCCACTAGCCTGATCTTTACAAACTTAATGATCATAATGAATAACACTTGCTGAGTTCTTTTATTAGTTAGTTTATTATCTGTTAACCATTATTATGATGTTTCATCTTTTTTAGGTATAAAGAGAATTAGAATCCACTTTAATAACAAAGAATAAAGGTAATGTAGACAGAAACCGAACAAAAGAATTTGTCCACGTATGTCCCTACTTGAGGTAAGTCCTAGATGAATTGCCATCCTCAGAAAACTTAGGAAGGGTTGACTACGTAGCACACTCACATCCTTCTTCTATAGATATTGTAGTCTGGTGACTGTGGAGAGTTAGGGGACTACTGTCACAGCGAACAGTTGGGCAACAAAATCACGTCCACATGTTATAGAAAGGCTACCCTGTTTTCAGTACGCACTATTGCAGCTGACTAGCTAGAATGAAAGAAATATTCCATAGAGTTCTTAAGATAGTCTCCTATAGAAAATCCTGACAATGTTGACTAAAGCAGGGATGGATGTAACTATTTTGGAAGTAAGAAATTATGTCACTTCTCCAAGATACATACAGGAATTGTAGTGACCTGTTGGTGTGCAACCTGCTGACAATACTGTACTCACTAAGAAGAGGTAGCGCTCTTGTGCCGATGTGTTCCGAGCTGCTAGTTTAAGGATTTGTCCTTCTTTTATTAGTTCATTTGAGGGATTTACAATATCTTCTTCTTCTCCCAACATCTCATAAATCTCTAAGAGTTTCTTCAGGTTCTCCTGGGAAATTGAAACAAAACACAGCAAGATTAGATATAAGGAGATAATTTAAATTTAACTAAAATTAGTTAATAGATAGTAATAGTAGTATATTTTGGTATAAAATGTATCAATAAAGTGAATCCTAATAAAAGAGAATAGATTAGATAGTTGGTAAATATTCTTTTCTGCTCACATATATGTGCTCATTTTGGTCTAAATCTACAATAGCCAGAGGTTTTATTATCAACTATTACCTATCCAGAAGGTTCCTAAATCTTCTAAAAGACACTTACCATTTTTCTTATTGCACTATTAGAATGGCTTGCTGCTGTAGATATAATTTCAAGTGACTCTAAATAGAAAAAAGAAAAGTAAATAAATGTTTTGTCCTTCCTGTGCTACTTGAGAAGCATAAAAATAAAGCAAAGACAATGGAAATCATAGCAGTTTCCACTTACAGCCTCGTATGATGTTTCCATAAGTCATCTGTTAACAGTTTATCTAAATGTACAGGATATTTACTTGCAAAATGGCATATATGATGATTAGGTTCACAGGTACATTTAGTCTATCCTAGGCCTTAAAAATGAACTGCATTTACATTGTACATTAACCGACTCAAGCACTTTGCCAGGGTAATTTCATACACACAGCTATTGCACACTATCTGTCAATTTGTTGTGGGTCAAAAACAGCACATAGAAATTTCCAGAAAAAAAATTCCTAAGTTTAAAATAAATTTCATTATAGCATACAGTTAAAATTATTCTATTTTATTATATATTGTTAATCTCTAATTTACAAATTAAACCGTATCATAGGAATATGTAGGAAAAACATTACTATATGTAAAGTTTGATACTTCTAGCAATTAAAGGAGTTGCTGGAACATTTTGGAAAGTATCCCCTAAGAACCATCGTCTACCAGTTGGTGAGTTCTTTCATTTCCTTTTGCCACATTATAGAAATGAAGAAGTGATGTGACTTGGCTAGTTCCACACAGACATAAACCCCAGATCATATGATTCAAACTAGTGATGCCACACTTTTTTTACAAAACATAAACAGCTTTTTCTTTGGCAAAGGATGGCAGCCTGATTCAGATAGAGAGAGTCTGGGGACTTTTTTTTTTTTTTTTTTCTGGAACAGGTCTTGGGAGGAAAAGAAAAAGAGAGGTGTGTACTGTGGTGCTCCAGGGGCTAACGTGGAAGAATAGCGGGGGCAAAGGCCACTAACTGGCCAACCCGTGTAGAGCACCTCTCAGCCCTAAGTCATATAAACACAGCTCCATTCCTCAGACCCACATTTTCTGTGTTCTTTGCATTGCTGAGCAGAACATACTTTTGTTGCTTCACCTTATACTTTCAAGACTCTAACCTAGGACAAGAATGAATCTTAGACATAGAAGACTGGATAGTGAAACAATGCTGAACATAGGATTTAAATCATGCATTAGCTGTTCTGGTGGCCATAGTGGCAGCTCTATGCAAGGACCAACACATCTTTCTCTGTAAGAACTGTCCCTTACTGAAGGACTGCTCTGCACCCCGGAGAGGATGATTGAAGACGGCCCATCCACAGCCCCACTAAGAATGAGCTTGGCTTGGCTCAGTGTATTTTCTGCTTCTGGAGCTGGAAAATTGGGGAACCAGATGATAACCCAAAGAGGAACAGAAAAGATCAAGACCAAACATTCATCTAGGTGCATATTCCTGACTGTCAAAGAACAATTTGAAGAACTAACCCTCAGAAATTTTGAAACCAGACAAGGAAAGTACCAAGGACAAAACTGTAAAGGAAATGGATGCGCTCCAGGAGAAAGAAAGATCTCCTGCTGCAATGTGGCTGCTGTGGAGTTTGCCTCTCTCTACTGAAGTAATCTGGTTGCAAGTGACATGCCACTTCCAAGCAATGTTCCCCACTTTCCCCAGTACCTCTCAGGCATCTCTAAATAATATCTTAGGGAGGAATAACGCCAGTATTTAAAAACTGGATAATTAACATTATTTTTGCTTTCATCTGTAAGTATCCCTAGACTGTGCAGCTGGTGTTGCCCATCTTTTTGTGGCTTTGCTGTGTTGAGTCCTGCATTCAATGGCAAGGAGAAGAGTGAGTGAGGGGGGAAATGTCCTCATGAAGGGATCTGATCTGAGGGCCAGGGAACCCATACAAAGAATGTCTGTCTTTGCATTCCTGACACACTGTACAGGTGATATGTTCCATGTCCTGTGACCTGGTTGATTTATATGTTGGGCTCTGAAGATCAACTTGTCTTTCTAAACATGAATCTTTCTAAAGCAGGGTAAGAGGATAAGGTCACTTAAAAGGAAAAATACAGAGCATCTTTCCATGTTCCAGAACTACAGGGACACAGGCAGTTCTGTGTGTATGATATATAGGATGAGGCAGAGGCTAGAGCGCAGAGAGAGTTGGAAGGCCTATTTTTGATTCACCAGAACCTCAGCTGAGTTCCCAGGAAGTAATAAACCAGGGAAAGACCGTGCACCAAACTCATACAAACTTCACTGTGAAAAGGGTGAGAGAGGTTTCTGTGGTCACTAATTCATAGGAATAGTGGGAAAACAATAGAAACGTTCTGTGTTCAAGATGAATTGGGCTTTGAGTCCAAAAATCGTATTATGATCCTCATCACAGAAAAACACTAACTTATGAAAGAAGTTAAGAACATGTAGAGAAAAATATTTTAAAGATATTAGTATTATTAGTGTTTATCAAGTATTTAAGCCATAACTGTTAATTTTTTATTTATCTCTTTAATTTTTGAGAAGTTTTAAAAACTTGTATTAGAGGCCTGAAGGTACAACATTTTTTCCTTTCATCCTTCCTTCCTTTCTTCTTGCTTTCTTCCTTTTTTCTTTCTGAGAGAGTATTAGTATAATGTTCTTGTGGAATGTATACAATTTACCCTTGTTCATTCAAATACTTACTTCTATACCCCACTATCTGGTTTCAATCTGGACATTGCATTGTGATACTTCTTCTAAGCATCACCTGTCTCAAGTTTGTGTAAACATGTTACCATCTGTTCTTTGTATTGCCAATAAAAACAACCAGCCTGGAGATGGGCAATGAAAAGAATAGGGTAGGACATCCTGGTCCAGAGGGGAAAGAAGAAGCAGGTGAGAGAAGAGATCCAAGAAGGGAGGACTGGGAAACACCAGGATGAATGGGACCTAAGATAGGACTAAAAAGCAAGTATAATGTAGGAAATCTGAATGGGAGGAAGCTATGCAGATTGGAGTTAGGATGGAATAATTACTGCCCAGCATTGTGCTCTAGGTTAATTAAATTGTAGTCTCTGTGTAGTCATCTTTGGGTATAAAGATGGTTTAGGAATAACTGCTGTTTAACTAAAAGATAAATCAATATTAAATATTAATAATCATCAACAAGACAGGGTCACTATTTAGCCCAGTCTGGCTTGGCACTCATAGAAAGCCACCTGCCTCTGACTCCCTAGTGCTGAGATTAAGTGCCACTATGTACATATCAGAAAATGGTATGGAAATCTTTGGGCTCAATCTCTAATATCACAAAAAATAAAAACTGCATGAGAAACTAAAGAATTAATGAACCTTACTAGTCTTAAAAACTAGTCTTAAAAAACTTGCATTCTAATCTAATGAAATAATTAAGACAACCAACACAATTGAAATAAAGTTGTGGTTTTTGTTTTGTGTGAGACAGGGTTTCTCTGTGTAATCCTGGCTGTCCTGGAACTCATTCCATAGACCAGACTGGCCTTGAACTCAGAGATCTGCCTGCATCTGCCTCCTGAGTGTTGGGATTAAAGGCATTAATCCCAACTACTACTTTTTTTTTTTTTAGGAAAATGTTACTAGACAATAAAGCACCTTACTTATGTCCTATGCATGTTAGGGAGCAATGCTAACAGTTTAATTTACATAGTAAATGTCTTCTTAGCCTTTGCCAGCAGCACGTTCTTCCTATAAGAAGATAATTAGTCAATTACTACTCCAAACACTTCTAAGCCTATAGCTTTAGCTTTCACAGTTGGTGATGAACATGAATCCAGAATGGGAAGCATGATCTGCATTTCTCTAAATGGGGTGATCCTGACTTAAGGTGGAGTGCTCAGTTAAGGCGCTGATAACCATTTCCAGTGAGATGATTTTCTAACAGGAACACTTGATTAAAGCAGTTGTAAGAAGACACATCATTGAAAGCAAAGGACAGTCTGGCTAAATTATTAGGCTGTTGTTGAGAGAGAATAAAAGCATTTACTTTTTGCATCATTCCAGTCTGGGGAGTCCGGAGACAGCTTCTTCAGGTAGTCTTTCAGGAGCATCTCATAGCGAGGGATCCGCTGAATGGGCTCCAGCATATGGTGCTGCAGGGTTAAGTTTCCACAGATTTTCTGTTTCTGTAACCAGCAAGATTATATTTTTAAATCTTTTGTTACATTTATTTATGTATGTACTGAAGTCAGAGGACAACCTGCAGTATTCAGTTCTCTGCACCACATGGGTCCTGGGGATCAAACTCAGGTCCTTAGGCTTGGTGGCAAGTGCCTTTACTCACCGAGCTATCTCACTAATCCCTGTAATTAAAGTTTTGAAAATAATATTCAAAAATTAGGTTACCCAATCTAAAACCTTAGTGTCATCAATGGCAGTATTTTTCTACCATGGACACCTGCATTCTACATCTGGGGTGCTTTGAAAAATGCACATTTCTGAGTCCCAGCCATTTTTGAAATCACGTTGTTGGGGGACAAAGCCAGGGAACATGCATTTAAAAATACCCTAGATAGTTGCCTATATGATATAGAGATACTGAGCTTCCCTTCAAAGCTACCTTTCATTCTGGTTACTTTAAGGCAATTTGCCATGGTCAATGACCTCTTCCTGTCTTTCTGTCTCCCTATGGGACTCACTAGAACCCAGAACCCTCTCCACCAGGGACCCTTCTGCCTAGCCACTTGGCATAGAGACATTGGTAGGCTATGCACACTCCAAGCTCACAGATCCCCTTTATTCTGATAGGCCCATGGCTGCTTGCCAGAGATTTTATCCTTCTTCTGTCCCATCTCCTTCCGTTTGGGACTCAAGTCCTCAGCCTGCTCTTACAAGGGACTTTCTAGATAGCATATGTGACTGGAAGATCCAGGCTACCTCCTCCTTCAAGGCTTCCCAGAGCTTTGCTAGCTGCCTGCCTGGAACCCTGCAGGTATCCTCCACAGTCTTGAGATGCAGGACCAGTCTATATCACCAGCAGAACTTGTTACAAGCTCCTTACCACCAAACCACTGAAGGTGCCAGGCTACAGAGACCTGGGATAGAGAAGGTAGCCTCAACTACCAGACAAACAAAGGAAACTGACACTCCAATCTTGCCATAAATTTGTCTCCCATCTAAACATCATAAATATCCCCAATGAAAGAAGGTGACTGGAACAAAAAAGAAAAAAGAAAAACTCAATCAACTAACTCCAGATTCAAAAATCTTAATGCATAAATAAAACAATACACACACAAAAAAAAACCCCAAAAAGAAAACAAAAACAAAAAACAAAATAACATGTCTCCTCCCATAAATATAAATCCTATAATGATGACTTCTGTTGAAAATGATATGAAAGAGCTCTGAAGGAATTCAAGATAATGATTACAACTACGGTCAAACAACTGAAAAAAGACAAAGACAAAAAGATTAAATTACAACCACAAACTGACATAACACAGAGACAGTGGTTGATTTTAACACTTGACTCTCAGCAATACAACTAACAACTTTCTAAATGGAGAAAAACTCAAAGCATTTCCACTAAAGTAAAGCCAAGACATAAAAACAATTTGAATTTATAATGAAAACCAAAACTGAAATGATACTAAAAATGAATACTCTTATAGTTTATTTTGGCTTATGATTCCATGAGATTAAGAGTCCATGAAGAAAGAGTCTATGGTGGCCAAGAAGAAAGCAACCATAAGCAAGAAGCAGAGAGCTAGCTGGAAGTAGGTACTCCCCCTGTGATGTACTTCTTCCAGTAAGGCTAGACCACCTAAACCTTCCCCAAACAATGCCACCAACTGAGAACCAAGTGCTGAAATACATGAGAGACTATGAGAGACACTTCTCATTCAAGCTACCACAAACACTGAGAACAGTGAATAAAATAAGGTTACTGAAAGATGAAAGAGAGAAAGATCAAGTCATTTACAAGGGCAGTCCTACTAAAACATGATTATACGACAGAAACCTCTAAATCTAGAATATATCTGGTAAGATGTATTCCAAGTCCTGAAAGACCACAGCTATCAATCTAGGTTATTAAAATTAAAGACGAAATAAAAACTTTCTATGATAAAAAGATTAAAATAATTTATGACTACTAGAAAGACCTTAATACAGAGGCTACTAGAAGAAATACATCAATCTGAAGAGACGTATGAACATACCCAAGGGAACAAACAGTGCCAGGTCAAGTAATCAAAAGAGAGCTGCAAACATACCACAAAGTCATCAAAACAACAGGGGTTAATACATGTCATTCAACAATAACTCTAATAATGGTCAAAATTCCTTAATAAAAAGGCCCACATTAGCAGACTGGATCAGAAAACAGGGTTTTTGTTACTTCCCAGAAACATACCTCACTGTCAATGATAAAACACAACTTTAAGATAAAAGAATGGAAAAACATATTCCCAGTAAAAAACGAGCAGGCATAGCAATTCTAGTATCAACAAAATATACTCCAAAGAAAAACTAGTAAAAAGTGATAAAAGGAGGAAAATTTTATACTTAAAAAAAGTTCTATCAGCAAAATATTACAATACTAAACAAACATGCACCAAACACAGTGGCACACGATTTCAAAAAGAAACACTGTTAAAATTAAAAGCACAGACTGGCATAACACAGTGATGTAGTTAATTTCAACATTCTACTCTCACCAATACTATCAACATTTGCTAAATGGAGAAAAATTCCACTAAAATCAAGAACAAAATCAAGAACAAGACAAAAATGTCCTCTCTCTCTCTCCATCCTGTGCAACATAGTGCTTGAAGTCTTAGCTAGGTCTATTAAGACAAGTAAAGAACATACATTTGGAAAAAAGTTAAAATATCATTATTTACAGATGATATGATTCAATATACGAAGACCTTAAAGACTACATTAGAAAACTGCAAACAGCTAATGATGATTCAGCAAAGTAGCAGGATACAAATAAATACAAAGAAATAAGTAGCCTTCCTAAATATAAATAATACCTTAAGGCACTGAAAAAGGAGCTAAAGAAGATACCAGAAGATATAAAGACCTCCCATGCTCAGGAATTGGGGGGTTTTAATACTGTAAAAATGGGCATCTTAACCAAAAGCAACCTAAAGATTCAGTGTAATGAAAATACCAATATAATTCCTCACAGAAAATGAAAAAATAATCATATTTCATATAGAAATACAAAAGATAAAGCATAGCCAAAACAACCCTGAAGAATATATAAAATCTCTAGGTATCATCATCCTATACTTTAGAATTATTGTAATAAAAGGAACATGATGTTGGCATAAAAACAGAATCACTGGTCAATGCAACAGAACTGTAGACCCCCATATAAGCCCACACTCCTTAAGCCACCTGATTTTTGACAGATACACATCAAAGAAAAAGCAGCATCTTCAAAAACTGTTGTTCTTAAAACTGGCTACATTTACCCTCAACCTGCACAAAACTCAGTTCTAGTTGTATGAAGGACATCAACATAAAACAGGAAAGAGAGAGGAGAAAATAATGCTTGGACTTAGCAGTACAGGAAAGGACTTTCTGAACAGGATGAGGACAGCATAGACATTAAGACCAACAATTAATAAATAGAATCTCATGAAGCTAAAATGCTTCTGCATAGCAAAAGACACCATCATTCAGTTGAGGAGGCAGCCTACAGAGTGGGAGAAAACATTTACTAGCTCTACATCTGATAAGCTAGACTATACAAAGAACTAAACATTTAAAACAAACAATCCAATTAAAAATGGAGCATGAAACTAAACAGATTTCTCAAAAGATGAAATACAAATGGCTGAGAAAGATTAACAAACAAGTTCAACATTCTTAGCCACCAACAATGATAATCAGTTAAGTTGAGATTTTCTTATTTTAGTCAAAATGGCTAAGATTCCAAAATAAATAGTGACAAATGTTTGCATGGTGATGAGAAAGTGGAACACTTTCATTGCTGAGAAGAATACAAGCTGGTGTGGCACCATGGAAATCAATGTGGAGGTTCATCAAAAACCTAAAAATAGACCTACTACATGACCCAGTCATACCACTCTTGGGCATATACCCTAAAGATCCATATCTTACAACAGAGATACCTGTGCGTTACAGCCCACATGCTCATAAACTGCATAATGAATAGTAAAAGGGTGGCATGAAAGAGAAATGGCACGTTTTCTCTCATTTCTGGATCTTAGCTTTCAATATTTAGGTCTTGGTCTTTTCCCTCCCCTCTTCTCCTTCTCTACTTATGTCCCTCTTTCTCTGCTCTCTCTCCTCTCCTCCTCTCCTCTCTCTGTCTCTGCCTGTCTCTGTCTGTTTTTCTCTTTCTGTCTCTCATTCTCTGCCTGGCTTGAAAATGTGTAGCGCTATGAATGTTACCACAGTCCTATTGTATATGAAGGACACAGTTTCCTTTGTGTCATCCATCCCTCTTTGGCTCTTACAATATTTCTTCCTTCTATTTCACATAGGCCCTTATCCCTGAGGGAAGGAGTGTGAAGAACTCCCATTTAGGATTTAGTGTTCCAAGGTCTCTCACTTTTTGCACATTGTCCAGTTTTTGTTTTCTGTGTTAGTTTCCATCTACAGCAAGAGGACATTTCTCTGGTGCTGACTGAACAAGGGAATGATCTGTATCATTAGGAGTCATTTTTTTGTTATGTTCCTTTAGCATAAAAATGGTATTTGGTTTTCTCCTAGACCCATTACCTATTTTGTCACATCTTCTTGGCCAGCTGAGAACTATAAGGTGGGTTTCCATCTCATGGAGTGGGCCTTAAATCCAATCAGAGAGTGGTTACTCCCACTGTTTCTCCCACTATGGGCAGATCATAAATCATAGGGTTTGTAATTAGATTGTTGTTTACCTTTCTTCTCTGGTAGCACGCACTGTAACTTACAGCATCATGAACACTAGTTTGTAGTAGTGAAGACTCTAGTTAGGCACCAGCTCAACTTTTTAAATATTCAATGATATGTAAGTGCAATAGTCCAATCAATGGTTTCCATGGAAGACCTTTGGTCAATGACTAAACCATATATAACCTATTCTTGGCACTAGAGGTTTCACTTGATGGTGAAAGAACTAGACAGAGGGAAGTGATTTTACTCTCCTTCCTGACCTCCATTATCATCTCTCCAGGCTCACACCAGCCCTGTAACAACATGTTTGCAGCTGCCCCTCCTCCAACCTCAACTACACTCACTGGAGACACTAATTCTTCGCTCAGACCTACAGTCTTAATAGCTTTCATCTCTCTCTCTTCTCTTCTCTCTCTCTCTCTCTCTCTCTCTCTCTCTCTCTCTCCAGATTATTCTTTGTCCTACTGCAACCTATTTTTAGGTACTCCTCCTTTCACCACACTTCCAAGTTCCTGGGGAGCCTGTCTCTTGGTATGGATAGAATCTTCTCCACTCTGTCTCTCAGCCCCTCTAAGCCTTTTCTCCTGGGCCATTCCTATTCTTCTCTGCCATATACTGACCTACAGAGGGCTCTTTATCAGGCAACCCACTGCCACCACATCTTCTTGAGACCCAGAGAGGGCAACATAAACCAAGGACTGGAAGACCACCCAACAAAGACAAGGCCAGATATCAACACCTAGAATCACTGCAGCCATCTAAATTCTGATGCCTAGACACTAGCACAAAAACATAATCACTAACAGCCAAGACAATGTGCCTTCATTGGCACAAATTGACGGCTAAATGACACAACTCAGAAAATTGGTAAAACAAGAACAAACTAAATACAAACCAAGCCCATGGTAAAAAATAATAAAAAGCAGAGTAAAAGTCAATTAGATAGGAAGAAAGAAAAAATATAAAGAATCAGCAAATGTAAGAGCTCATTCTTTGAGAAGATAAAGAAAACTGATAGATGCTTGACCCAAGAAACCAAAAATTAAAAAAAAAAAAATTGAAGAAGGAAAGAAAAAATATAAGGCAATATTTTACATGAAGTTGGAAAACCTAAAAGAAATGGAAGGATTTCTATATTCAGTTAAACCACCAAAACTAAATCAAGAAAAACTCAAGTCCCACAATTTCATAATGGTTATTATAAATGTATTGAAGTTCACTGAGATTTATAGATTTTGGGTTTGGTTAATTTTTGTGTGACATTTATTTTATTTAGAAAAAAATAAAATAATAAATAAAAAAATAATCATATTTCATATAGAAATACAAAAGATAAAGCATAGCCAAAACAACCCTGAAGAATATATAAAATCTCTAGGTATCATCATCCTACACTTTAGAATTATTGTAATAAAAGGAGCATGATGTTGGCATAAAAACAGAATCACTGGTCAATGCAACAGAACTGTAGACCCCCATATAAGCCCACACTTTATAATAAAGTATACTTTATTATGCTTTATAATAAAATATATAAAATTATATAAATAATAATGTATCTATAGATTTACTTTCCTTATATTATCTCTTAACCTAAAAAAATATGGGACACTGTACATAATAATTATAACCCTATAATATTGAGCTATAATTTAAAACACATAAAAAAAATGTCTTAAAGTATTGTCCTGGTTGTCTTTTTGACCAACTTGTCACATGTCAAGAGTTGTCTGAGAAGAGGGAACCACAGCTGGAGGAGGAAATGCCTCCACCAGATCTGCCTGTAGTCAAGTCTGTAAGGCACTTTCTTGATTAAGGACTGATATGGGAGGGTTTGAAGGGCTCAGCCTACTTCGGGTGGCACCAACCTGGGCAGTTGGTCCTGAGATGTATAAAAAAGCATCTTGAATGACCTATGGAGAACAAGTTAGTAAGCAGTGATCCTCCATGGCTTCTGCTTCAGTTTCTACCTTCATGTTCCTCCTTTCTTGAAGTTTTTTCCCTGATTTCCCTCAGTGATGTGTTAAGGGAGTTGTAAGATGAAATAACCCTTTCCTTCCCATGTTGCTTATGGTCACAGTATTTCATCACAGCAATAGAAAGCATCACTAAGAAAAATATAAATGACACTAATAGAATAAAGCATAGAGTAGGGAAGAAAGCTACACAGAAATCAAGCATTTCATTGATTGATGTTAGCATAATATGAAGCCAGCTATAACAAAGATGCATGTTACTATCCTAAGAGCAATCAATAGAGTTCAAAATTTGTTTAAGAGTAAAAGGAATCAAAATGGTATCATAAAATCTATTCATATAACATAAAAGGCAGAAGTCAAGAGCCATAGAATTCCAGCCATTGGAATATTATGTGATGCATAGAATTCTATGTTGTGGATGTAAACATGTGTTTTGATCCCAGGTGTAGGATATAGGACTGATTCAAACTGTCCACAGCGGCAAACTATTTGGCTCATGTGGGCACTGAGAGGGGTTCTGTGCCAGTTGCAAATAGTTTAAATCTGAGGCCTCTAAAGAGGGAATAAATGCCAGAGCCCAGAGAGTGTTGAGGAGCTCTGAGAAAGAAGGGTGTTAGTGCTACTCCCTGATGCTCCTGGTTGCTGTGGATGATGTTGGATGAGAAGTTGGAGATATCCTAAAATGAAGATCAGACTTGCCCCAAGAAACCTGATGACCCTAACCATCAGGAAGTAGCTTAAGAGAACTCCACCCTCTCTCCCCACTAACCTCCTTTCTCTCCTACATGGTATTGGGGTGTTGGAAGGGATTAGGGTGGAGAGGGGAAAAAGAGGATTAAGAAATGTAAATAAAAGTTAAAATAACTAGCACCTACAATTCTATTCATGTATTATAAGAGTTAGTTATCTACAAGTTTGAATACACACTGGAGAAATAACAGAAGTGATTATGGTATTATTGAAATTTATTACACAGACTTGGTAAAATATAGGCAAACCTTGATACAGATATAAAATAAATTTTAAAACTCAGATTTCATTGCAATGTAGCCATTCCCCTTTAAATTTCAATAAGGGGAAATAGGAAGAAACTGGGAACTCACTTTGTAAATAAATATTCAACTAGTTAGTTTTTTGTTTTTTTTTTATACTCCACCTTACTAGGTAGGGAAGACAGGTTTCAATTTTGTCATCCTGCTATCCCAGCCTCCTAAATGCTAGAATTACATGGGTAAGCCTACCACATGTAATAAATTTATCTAGACTTATTCTTAGTTATTGTTCTATTGCTATGAAGAGATACCAAGACCAAGGCAGCTCTTACAGAAGAAAGCATTTAATTGGGGCTTGCTTACAGTTCCAGAGGACAGTCCATTATGATGGTGGGGAGCATAGCAGCAGGCATGGCAGGCATAGTGCTGGAGAAGAAGTTGAGAGCTACACCCTGATCTGCAGGTAGAGAGGGAGAGAGAGAGACACTGGGCTTGGCATGGGCTTTTGAAACCTGAAAGCCCATCCTCATTAACACATTTCCTCCAACAAGGCCATACCTCTAATTCTTCTAATCATTCAAAGAGTTCCATTCCCTGGTGACTAAGTATTCAAGTACAAGAGCCTATAGAGGCCATTCTCATCCAGATCACCAGATCCCACTCTCTGGCCCCTATACGCTTGTAGCCATATCATAATGAAAAAATAATTTAGCTCAACTTCAAAATCCCCTATAGTCTATCATAGTCTCATTACTGTTTAAAAGTCCAAAATCTCTCCTGAGACTTATAGCAAGTTCTTAACTGTACCCTACTATAAAAATAAAAATAAAAAAGTAGATCATAACTTCCAATATGCAATGGCACATACATTTCTACTCCAAAAGGAGAAAAGGGAGCAGAGTGACGAAATACTGAACCAAAGCAAGACTAAAACCCAACAGAGCAAACTCTAAATTCTGCATCTCCATGTCTGTGTCAAAGTGTTCTTCAGAACTCCAACTTCTCTAAGTGTTGTTGACTGCAACACACTTGCCTCTCATGGTTCTACCCCTCTTCTGCAGCTTTCCTTATAGGTGTTCTATGACTCTGGAATGAAGTGGTTTCAATGAGAATGGCCCCCATAGACCATATATTTGAATGCTTAGTCCCCAGAGAGTGATGCTATTTGAAAGTATTAGAAGGATTAGGTAGGGCCTTGTTGGATGAAGTGTGCCACTGGGGTTGGGCTTTGACATTTCAAAAGTCAATGCCAGGCCCAGTGTTGTGTGTGTGTGTGTGTGTGTGTGTGTGTGTGTGTGCGCGCGCGCGCGCCTGCCTGTAAGTCAGGGTATAGCTCTAAACCACTTTCCATGTCTTCCATCATTGCTGCTATGTTCCCCACCATTATGAAAATGAATTA
This sequence comes from Psammomys obesus, assembly GCF_907164565.1. Taxonomy (NCBI): domain Eukaryota; kingdom Metazoa; phylum Chordata; class Mammalia; order Rodentia; family Muridae; genus Psammomys; species Psammomys obesus. The sequence continues at coordinate 15,284,053 of NW_026585742.1, read as the reverse complement.
AACCTTTGAATGTGGTAGCAAGCCTCCAATGAAGTGCTTTCTTTCATATGAATCACATTGGTCATGGTATAAGTTCTCAGCAATAGACTAGTGACTAAGACAGAAGTTGGTGCCAGGGAGAAGTATACTGCTGTGATAGACAAGGCCATACTGTCTGTCAGATGAATATGGAAGACTTTGAGAGTTTGGATTAGAAAAAAAAATTTGGATGCTTTAAGGGGGACAAACCTTTTTTTGCTCCTCTCTAAGCAGGAGTAAAGATAGTGTTGCTGAGAAATGTGTGGGAACAGCTCATGAAGCTTCAGAGCAGAATAATATTAGTAAGTGGCCTAGAGACCATTCTTGTGATATTTTGGTAAAGAATGAGGGTGGTTTTTTCCTTTTTTTTTTTTTTTTTTTTTTTTTTTTTTTAACTCTTGTCCTAAAAATTATGTGTGAGGCTAAATTGAAGTGTTTTGGATTAATGGTTTTTGCAGAGGAGATTTCAAGACAGCCTAGAATTGAATCTGTTGTGTAGTTATTAGTAATAACTTTTATGCAGACCTACACTGAAAAGAAGCAAGCTGAACAAAGAGAAATACAAAATGTACAGTCTGAGGAGAAAAGAAGCACTTGGAAGCGTAATGGAACTAAATTTAGTGTTCAAGGAGATAAAAAGTTTAAAGGCAAGCCTGATGATAAATGAAATAAAAGGAGTGGTAACCTCAGAGCAAGATCTCACCTAACTAAGCGTCTAACTTATAAAAAAGGAATTAAATGAAATCTTAAGCAGGGAAGGTAATCATCAATAACAGAAAGCTGATGCAAATGTACCTGAAAGAGGGGACCAAGTTTTTGCCCCATCAAGCAGCAGAATTTGGCAGGTTGGGCCATGTGTTTCTGGCTTTACAGTCCAGGATACAAGAAAGAGCCTATGGAATCGATCTCTATGGCTAAGGAAAGCTGCCAAGGCCACTGTGAAAAGCTATGAAACTGAAGCCTGGATTGTGTTATAGACCCCATGATGTTAGAGATGTCATAGTTACAGGACACCTATTAAGGAAAGCTGCTAACAGGAGTGGAACCATCCCATGAGAGAGAAGTATGTTGCAGTCAACAAAACTGAAAGGAATTGAAGTTCTGAAGAGCACTGTGACATCAGACATGGAGATGCAGAATTTGGAGTTTGCCCTGCTGGATTTTAGTCTTGCTGTGGTCCAGTATTTCCTCACTATGTTCCCTTTCTTCCTTTTGGAGTAGTATTGTATATTCTGTGCCAGTGTATTTTGGAAGTATGTGATTTGTTTTTTGATTTTGACTTTTACAGTGGGATACAGTTAAGAACTTGCCATGAGTCTCAGAAGATACTTTGGACTTTTAAACAGTGATGAGATTATGGCAGACAATGAGGAATTCTGAAGTTGAACCAAACATATTTTGCATTATGATATGGTTACAAGTCTATGGGGGTCAGGGAATAAGATATGGTGGTTTGAGTGAGAATGGCCTCAACAGGCTCATATATTTGAATGCTTAGTCACCAGAAAGTGGAACTGTTTGAAATTATAAGGATTAGGAGATATGGACTTGTTGGAGAAAATGTGTTAATGAGGATGGGCTATGAGGTTTCAAAAACCAGTGCCAGGCCATCTTTTCTCTCTGACTCTCTGCCTCTTTCTCTTCATCTCTGTCTCTGTCTTGTGCTCCTTGCCTACAGATCAGGATGTGGTTCTCAGCTACTACTGCAGAGCCTGCCTGCTGTCATGTTCCCTTCTATGATGATAATGAATTAAGCTTCTGAAACAGCAATTTTAATGCTGTTTAAATGCTTTCTTCCTTAAGAGTTAACTTGGTCATGGGGTCTCTTCACAGCAATAGAAGTGACTAAGACAGGCTCTAAAAGGCTAGCCTTTGCTAGTTTCAAAAGCAAAGTGAGTCCTATTCAGAACATCCTCTCTTATACCTATACCTTTTAGGGTAGTATTCAAGTATTCATGTTTCTTCTAGAGTTTCAGCATCATGCTTCACACTAAGCTCTTTGATTCATTTGGAGTTGCTGATGCAGAGTAATAGATAGGTGTCTCATTTCATTCTTGTACATGTGGATATCCAGTTTTCCCAGCACCGTTTGTTGAAGATGCTAAATTTCCTTCAGTGGTGTCTTCATCTTCTTCCTTCCTTCCTTCCTTCCTTCCTTCCTTCCTTCCTTCCTTCCTT
>NW_026585742.1:15279051-15281847 GCF_907164565.1 Psammomys obesus | reverse complement strand
CTTCCTTCCTTCCTTCCTTCCTTCCTTCCTTCCTTCCTTCCTTCCTTCCTTCCTCCCTCCCTCCCTCCCTCTCCTTCCTCCCTCCTTCTCTCCCTCCCTCCTTCCCTTTCTTCTTTTTTTTCCTTCTTCTTCTGACATCTTTGTCAGTTATCTGGTTGCTGTGTATGTGTGTATATGTGTGTGATCAGTTTGGGATCTTCTGTTTTGTTCACTTGGTCTACATGTCTGTTTTTGCCAGTGCTATATTGTTTTTATTACCATACGTCTACAATTCAGGATTGCTTCAGCTGTATCTTCTGTGGTTCTATATGAATTTTAGAATTTAGCTTGTATTTTTATGAAAAATGTTGTGGGGGATTGTACTAAATCTCTACATTGTTTTTGGCAGAATGCTCATTTTCAAAAGCATGGAAGATCTTTCTTATCTAGTGTGTTTCTCAATCTCTTCAGAGATTAGAAGTTTTCACTGTGGGTCTTTCACCTCTTGTTTAAGCTTTTTCTGCGGATTTAATTTTATCTGAGGAAATTGTAAATGGGAGCATGTCCATGATCTCCTTCTCATAATATTTGTTGCTGTATAGAAAAGCTATTAATAGTTATAAGTTGATTTTTTTGTATCTTCCTACTTTGTTGAGATTGTTCCTTGATTCTCTGTATTTTCTTGTGGAATTCTGGAATCTCTTATATATAATAGCAAATCCTCTGTAAATAGGGGTAATTTGACTTCATCTTTTTCTATTTGGAACACTCTGGTTTCCTTTTTTGTCTTATTGTTCCAGCTAATGCTTTGAGTAGTACATTGAAAAGGCATGGGGAGAATGGAGGACACTGTCTTATCCTCAATTTTCATGAGATTGTTTCAAGTGTCTCTCAGTTTAGGAGGATGCCGGCTGTGAGTTTATCATATATAGCCTTTATTATACTGCGATCTGTTCCTTTCATTCTTACTTTGGCTAAGGCTTATATCATGAAAGACTGTTGAATTTTGCAAAGGCTTTTTCTACATCGAATAAATGATTGAGTGATTTTTGTCTTTAAGTCCATTTATACTGTTTATGAAATTTATTGATGTAAGTATGTTGAACCATTCCTGTATCTCTGGGATAAGACCAACTTGACCACTGTGAATAATCTTTTTTGATACATGCATAAATTCATTTATAAGTTTTTTTAATAACTTTTTTTATAATTAATTTAATTTTATTTTATGTGCATTCGTGTGACGGTGTCAGATCCCTTGGAATTGGTGGTACAGACAGTTGTGAGCTGCCATGTGGGTGCTGGGAATTGAACCCAGGTCCTTTGGAAGAGCAGACAGTGCTCTTAACCACTGAGCCAACTCTCCAGCCCTATAAGTTTTTTATTGAGATTTTTTTCTATTTATGTTTATCATGGATTAAGGACAACAATGACAAGTTTTAGGCCTTCGTAAAATTAAAAAGCTTTTGTACCACTAAGATAGCAATACAATGACAAGAAAGTCTACAGGGTGGTAGATAATATTTGCTAAGTAGACATCTGATAGAGGATTAAAATTATGTAAAGAATGTAAAAGCAAGAAAACAACTGACTCACTCAATATTGGGCCTGAGATCTGAAACAGCATTCTCAAAAGAAGAAAGAAACCAGCTATGAACATCTTAAAAAATGTTCATCATCCCTAGCAATTATCAAAACAAACAGGCAGAATGTCTCAGATCAACAAAATAATGAACCACAAATGCTGGAGCAGGTGAAGATGTATAGAAATAGGCACCCTCATTCACTATTGGTGAGACAGCATACTGTTGTAGCCACTCTGGAAATCATTGTGGAAAATTCTCAAAAAATTAAAAATAAATCTACTATATGACCCAGCTATATCACCTGTTGGTATATGCCCAAAATTACTCAATATTCTACTGCACACATACTTGCTCAGCTGTATTCATTGTCATTCTAGGCACAATAGCTAGGAAATAGAATGATTTAAATGTTCGTCCGCTGATGGATAGATAATGAGCATGTGGTACATGTGCATATACAGAATGAAATTCATCTGTAAGGAAAAATAAAGTTGAAGCTAAGTGGATGGAAGTATAAAATATCACATTGAGTGATGTAACCCAGACTCAGAAGAGCCACACCACATGTTCTCTCATTTGTGGTTCCTGGCTCCAGACTTTCAGATGTGAGCACAAACCCTGGAATAACAGAAAGAAATCAGGAAGATAAAAAGGGATTATGGGCTTGGGACAGGAGGGCTGGAGAAGGGAATAGCAGGACAGAGATGATATAAGAGGAGAAGTGGGAAAGAAGGGGGCTTTAATTGTAGAGAGGGAAGGATAGAATTGAAAGGGTGAGGATATAAATAAAAGGAGATACACAACACCGAGAACGTTTCAAAAAGTCATAAGAAATTATAAGTTTCACATTTTTCTAAAATTACATGTAACATATACATATATGTATATAGTTTTAATGAAGTTATGACACTTGGAGTGATCATGCTCCCCACAAGGGCCATACACTATTTTAAAAAGCCTTCAGTATCAGGCATGAGAAATCTCCTTTTTTTTAAATTTAATTTTATTTTATTAATTACACTTTATTTACTTTGTATCCCCCATAAGCCCCTTCCTTCTCCCCTCCCAGTCCCACCCTTCCTCCCCCTTCTTCATGCATGCCCCTCCCCAAGTCCACTAATAAGGGAGGTCTTCTTCTCCTTCCTTCTGATCTTAGTCTATCAGATCACATCAGGAGTGGCTGCATTGTCATCTTCTGTGGCCTGGTAAGGTGCCTCCCCCCCCCCCCCCC
>NW_026585742.1:15224714-15278951 GCF_907164565.1 Psammomys obesus | reverse complement strand
CCCCCCCCCCCCCCCCGGGGAGGGTGATCAAAGAGCAGGCCAATCAGATTATGTCAGAGGCAGTCCCTCTTCCCATTACTATGTAACCCATTTGGATACTAAACTGCCATGGGCTACATCTGTGCAGAGGTTCTAGGTTATCTCCATGTGTGGTACTTGGTTGGAGTATGAGTCTCTGGGAAGACCCCTGTGTTCAAATTTTCTGGTTCTGTTGCTCTCCTTGTGGGGTTCCTGTCCTCTCCAGGAACCCACTTTTACTACTTCCCACTTCTTACATAAGATTCCATGCACTCTGCCCAACCATTGGCCATAAGTCTCAGCGTCTGCTTTGATAGTCTGCAGGGCAGAGCCTTTCAGAGGCCCTCTGTGGCAGGTTTCTAGGTTGTTTCCTGTTTTCTTCTTCTTCTGATGTCCATTCTCTTTGCCTTTTGGGATGGGGATTGAGCATTTTAGTCGGGTTCTTCTCTCTTAATTAGTTTCTTTAGATGTACAGATTTTAGTAGGTTTATCTTATGTTATATGTCTATATAAGTGAGTATATACTGTGTGTGTCTTTCTGCTTCTAGGACAGCTCACTCAGGATGATCCTTTCCAGGTCCCACCATTTACCTGCAAATTTCATAATTTCCTTATTTTTCATTGCAGAATAATACTCCATTGTGTAGATTTACCACAATTTCTGCATCCATTCTTCGGTTGAGGGGCATCTGGGCTGTTTCCAGCTTCTGGCTATTACAAAGCTGCTACTAACATGGTTGAGCAAATGCCCTTATTGTGTACTTGAGCCTCTTTTGGATAGATATATGCCTAGAAGTGGTATGGCTGGATCTTGAGGAAGCGCTATTCCTAGTCGTCTGAGAAAGCGCCAGAATTGATTTCCAAAGTGGTTGTACAAGTTTACATTCCCACCAGCAGCGGAGGGAACCTCCACAACCTCTCCAGCATGTGTTGTCACTTGAGTTTTTCATCTTTGCCATTCTGATGGGTGTAAGGTGAGAAATCTCCTTTTTAACTGTTGGCTGGATGAATCCAAGGGACTCCTAAACCTTTATCGACTACTGCTGCTGCTTTCATTTGCCTTTCGGAATTTGACGGTAGGTCCATATTGCTGAAGATACTGTATAGTTTAGACACAGGCCTCAGGGGAATCAAGATAGATAGGACCTAAGGGCCTCCCCACTGTGAACTAGCTTTCATGGCACCTGAGATGCTGTGCAATCTGGAAGGGGTGGGGCGGCACTCAATCATCCTACCCAGGTGTGATGCCTGTGAACCACAAAAATGTTTAGCATGGTAGAATGTCCCTAGAGGTGTAATAAAGGCACTCATATCTTGGAGGCAAGGTAACCAATAAGCTGTCTAATTGGACCTGAGGTCTAATTAACCAGAGGAAATGTAGCCAACTTGTCATGGCTAGTTCTGTCATGATCTTAAAAGAGAATCTACTGTTGCTACATTATTAAAGCAGCATAATTCCTAATTCTGGACACCTATCCATATAACTATACATAAATGTAGCTTTTATCCATGATCAAGGAAACTTTTCTTTGTATTATAGAAATTATAACATAAAATATAGGGGCCCCAGCCCCAGTGGCTGTATTAGCTAAGGCTCAGGGAGCATCACAGAAGAGGGAATGGAAAGACTATAAAAGCCAGAGGATCACTAAGTCAGCTGGAAGAATCAATCTCCTAGAAATGACAGGGATGCCTCATCTATGAAACTCAACAATATGCCTGCCTACACAAGATTTGTAAACGAAAACAACCATCAACATGCTAAAACAGAAGAAGGTAATTTCATGGGGCCCACTTTTTGGTAAATTAATGGCTGCTGGAAGCGTGAGAGTTGTTCTTTCTCAGGGATGAGCTCATGATTGGTTTTTTAAGTAGCAGCCCTGAAAACACATAGACAAGTAGCGCTAGATGTACTCAGCAGGTTGTGTGTGTGTGTGTGTGTGTGTGTGTGTGTACATCCACACATAAATACATACATATATAACATATATATATATATATATATTTGTAACAATGACAGTTAAAGACGAGGCAATGGATTTGAGAGGAAGCCAAGAGTGACAGAGTAGGGAATGGAGGACATAGAAGGAAGGGGCAAACTAAAAAAAATTTAAAGCAAAGCACATTGAGCATTTTTTCCATGTAGTATGTGGCCTGTGCGTAATAACTAACTGCTCTAACTGCAGACACCATCTTTGCAGGATTTAGAGTAGAATGGATTTTGGCTAAATTCCTCAGTGGGGGAGGGGGAAACATCTCAACTTTAGATTTTTGAAGACCAGATAATTTGTCAGAAAAAGTTAATTTGTAACCAGGAGAAAAAGAGTCCTATTACCTGAATCTCTTCAGTCACAGATTTGAACTGGGGAACGCGCTCTGTCATGGTTTTAACCAGTTCCACTGCATTATCAAATCCCTTTACATATTCTCCGTACATCTTAAGGAATGGTGCCAACTTTTGCAGGATATCTCCAATTCTGGGAGTATTTTCCCTGTAGTAAATATTAAAGTGTCATTAGGTTTCTTATAGAATGAAGAAATCTGTAGGCCCACAGATTGTCACTCCAAACCACCCGCTCTATTAGATCCACTTTGCCCTAACAAACATCTTTCAAAAACTTCAGGCAGAGGCTATGGAATTCCCAGTTGCCAATCATGCCTGAGTCTTGTCTTCACTAGTCAGAACATCGTTTAGAGCACAGAAGCGAAAGACTATTCATAGAAATCTGAAAAGTCATTCAACATCTACCAGCAGTTTTTATGTAAAAATTTGGAACTATATTAATTGTAGTGGTGTGTGGTATATCTGTTTTCTTCTACTTTAAATGCTAAAAAGCTGCATCCTGTATGCATGTCTTAGGCACAGAAATCCCTTTTCTCCGTCTTACCATTCTTGCATGCGCTTCTCCAGCTCTGGTAATAGGAATTTACTATGGAAGGCATTTATTGATGAAATGTTAGAAAAGATTTTATTCACCATCTCTGCAGGAAACGAGCCTCGGTTTGCTTCTTCTAATAGTTTGCAATAAAATACCTGAATAAAAAAATAAAGCAAATATCACTTTAGATTTGTGGGCTAGCAAGTTTTCACTGTGATAGCCTTCACTGGGCTGGAATCAATACATTGCTGAGTAAATGGGGAAGCTTATGGCTTAAGAAATCAATCACTCCTTGAAATGTAGGAGTAACTATATGTTTTGGTTTTGAAGAATTTGAAATGAGATTTAAGATTTGTTTATAATTAAAACTATGCCCCCACCTATACAGTATTTATTTACCTTTTTTCTAAGGTATGTAGTTAATAGAGCTTTTCTATGCAAGAGGATTTCCAACTATGCAAGAGGATTAAGGAGGGATTTACACTTCTCATCTATGGCTATAATTAAGAGAGGTGAAAAGATTTTTAGTCTGCAAAGAGTGTGATATTTTTCACGTACTATGTTTTGACTGACTAGAGCAATTGTAAATCACTCTCACTGTGAGTAATGGTGAGTTTTAGTTATCATCATGACAAACTCAGGAATCACCCGGGACATAGGCCTCTGGGCCTGTGTGTGGGCAGTTAACTGCATTGACTGAGATGGGAAAAGCTGCCCGAGTGGGCAGTCGCATTCCCTGGTTGGGGTACTGGAGTCAGTGGAGAAGGTATGCTGCAGTACAGCACACAAGCTGCTTTTTGCTTCTTGACTACAAACACAGTGGATCAGCTTCATCAAGCTCCTGCCCTCCTGACCTTTCTGCTACGATGGACTGTAGATGGACTGTACCCTTCCCTTGAACTGTGAGTCAAAATGAGTGCTTCCCTCTTTAAGTTGTTTTTGTTAAGTTTGAATCACAGCAACAAAAAAGTGACTAGGTGTAGTGGTCTGCATGGCTCATGCTTGCTATAAATACTATATTTGTCTTAAAAGGGGAAGAGAGGTAACTTAGTGTTCATTGTAGAACAGGTGCTGGACAAGGACCTTGTCCAGAACGTCTGGACAAGGAGTAAACAAAAAGTTTTTAGTGCTCAGATTTCAATTTGTTTTTTATTAAATAATACTACATGATTACTTGAATACTTATATGTGTTTTCAGGGATCATCTGATTTTTTTTAAAGATTTATTCATTTTTATGTGCACTGGTGTTCTGCCTACATGACTAGGTGAGAGTGTTGGATCTTCTGGAACTGAAATTACAGACAGTTAGTTGTGAGCTGCCATGTGGGTGCTAGGAATTGAACTCAGGTCCTCTAGAAGAGCTGCCAGTGCAGCCATCTCTCCAGCCTCAATCATCTGAATATTGTACCTCAAAGATAACTGGCAAAACAAAATATCTTGAACTCTTACCAATATTCTGCTCGGGCTACATTACTTCACTGCCATTTTGTTAACTCAGGCAGAAGAAAATCTGTTCCTTCACCATGTCCAAATGATTATTCATTTTCTAAATTTATCTAACTGTACTTTATTATTAGGAGGCAAAAAATACTACAAAGTTATGTCCTTAAAGACTCTTACAGATGGTGTAATTAATATCAGCAAAAGTAGTCAAATTAATTTGGCCCTTTAAAAAAACAAAAGTTACCTAGAAAAAAAAAAAAAGACCTTTTTTCATGATAGGAGCATTACACATTCCTGTATTCCTGTATCTCCCTGATAGAAGAAAAGCTGCTATTTTAAAGGCTCAAATTCCACAGGGATTGACTCTGTCTCACGGTAAAGTACATACAACCAGTGTATTCTTTACCCTGGGAATCAACAATAAGGTGTGTCTAGGACCATGTGTTTTCAGGAAATCCCAAGTTACTAACAGCAAGAGTAGAAAGGAGCTCACAACACTCCAACATGCAGTTTCCTCTGGTAAGCAGAGCTGTCTGCCACAGTGAGCCAGCTAGCAGTGTAGAATGACAGGCATTTCTACGTTGTCCTTGATGCACTTAGAAACTCTCAAAGTGTATGGGTGAAACCACACTCAAGCCTGTAAAACATAGAATGTGGTACAGTGGACCCATGTATGCAACAAACACTGACTGGATACTAAGCCAGGGTCCATACAAGGCTGAATAAGTGAGCCTTCAACACCCTGTGGCGTGACATCATGTAATACATCACCAAGACAGAGTCACTGAAGTAACAGCCAACAGCGTATTTAGATTTTAGTAGTTAACATGGCCTTCCAAGAGCACAATAAATGGTCAAGAAATAAGAACAATGTTTGACATTATGGAACACAACCACTCTGTGACTTATATAGAAACCTATATTCTTATGAGTTGCAAAAATCTTGTACTCAGCAAATTCAACAATGAGGCTATGAACATTTCCTTAAAGCAAGTAACTTTCCTTACTCAAACCAGTCAGGACTGTACTGCAGTTCCTGAAAGGCTTCATTCAATACTTAGGGTAGAATGAAGAATAACAACAAAATGTTACCTGATCCAAGAGGTTGAGCCGGCTGACATAAGCTCTTTCTGTAAGCAAAAGTTCACTGGCTATTTTGTGAAGTTTCTGTTCATTAGTCTCCTAAAAAAAAAAAAAATCAAATATATTTGCATACAAGAAAAGAAAGCTTAGACAATTTTTTCTTAGGTGGCAAATACCTCATCAGAAAGCGCAATCAAAGCAGTTTCCCAAACAGCAAGGCAGAGTGGACCTGGTGAGCAGACCTGAACAGAAGCTGCTATAATGCCTGTGCCTGGCGACATTGCTGTTTGTCCTTTTTCTCAGAATATTTTCTTTCTCTATGCCCAGTGTCAGACTTTCTTTGCTCTTACTACTTCTTACATATAGTACCACATTGTCCTACTTATTAACTCATGAAAATAACATTTTGCCTTAAAATATTATATGTAATATATAATCATAAATATTAATAGAGAAAACTGTAAAATGATTACCATATTCCAATGCTAAGGTACAACTATAAATTTATTTCAATCTTATTTTAACCATGCTTCCTCTTACCTCTTTCATACTTTTTTTTTTTTTCTTTTGGATCTGGGTCTCATTGTGTAGTCCTAACTGGCCTAGAACTAGCTCTGTAGATCAGGCTGACCTTGAACTCACAGAGATCTGCCTATCTCTACTTCCAATGTGCTGGCACTAATGGTATGGATCACTAATCTGGATTTTAGTGTTTCCTCCTTAAACATATTTATTTAACCTTTAAATTTTTAAAAAAGATTCATTTATTATGTATACAGTGTTCTGCTTGCCTGTATACTTACACGCCAGAAGAGGGCACCAGATTTCATTATAGATGGTTGTGAGCCACCACGTGGTTGCTGGGAATTGAACTTAGTACTTTTGGATGAACAGCCAGTATTCTTAACCTCTGACCCATCTCTCCAGCCCCTTAACCTTTAAATTTATTTGTATAACTTTACTAGTTTCATGATGATAAGAACGTTTTCTTCTTCTTGCTAGGTTTCTAACTCCTTCAATCAGTTATAGTATTTCAATAAGAATCCCAGCATTCAATAAAATATTGCTGATAAAACGAGTATTTATTTTACATATAACTACTATCTTGCAATTATTATGACTTTGACAATATGTCAGAGTTTTATGTTTTTCAGGAACCTCTGTCTGATGTTCAAACTATAAACTCTCCCATCTTGGTATCACTGCTCTTCAGCTATCTGGCTTAGTTGCCCATGAAATTTAGTTGTCCTATGAATGGTCATACCTGAGCACATATATAAACTAAAAGGAATGAACAAGTTATATTTAGAAATATATATGTATATATAGTACATACACACACACACACACACACACACATGCATGCAGTGACAATTAGTGAAAAGAGAGGCCATGAATTTCAAGGAAATGTGGGGAGGGGTATATGGGAAGGCTTAGATGGAAGAAAGGGAAGGGAATAATATTACTTTATTATAATTTCAAAAATAAGATAAAAAATAAAGTTTTCAACATTCATATTTAAGTTTTTCTTACTGCCATCTCATTCTGCAACTCTTACTGCAAGCTCAAGACAGTCAAGAGTTTCTATACCCTCTGAGTCCAAGGTCTTTTGATAGTAACTTACCTTACATATTGCTGTGTGAGAACCCTAAAACTTTGCTTTTGCACACATAAATACACTTCAGAGGAAGAAATGGAAATGCATTATCATTTATATCCACAAGAAATGCTAACCTGCATTAACACTTTAAGTCACATCTACTGAGGCACACTTTTCTGATGTAAAAGTAAAATGCACCCTTTGTGGAATTTGGAGAAATTCACATAAGCATGAAAACACTATCAAGGTTCAGGATATTCCCATCAAGTCTAAGTTCTGCTTTGCTTTTCTGTTAAACTCCTCTCCACTTCTGGGCTCTTCGTCCAGCTCCTGATACCATGGATGAAGTGGTGTCACCCTAACTGTGGCTATAATATTCTGCTTGTCACTTAGCTAGATTCCCTTATGACAAATCCATAGTATTTCCAGTATTAATAGTTCTTTTAATTTTATGTAGCAGTGACTTCCATTCTTTTATATGAGTTACATATATATGACAATATTTTTACTTCTTTTCATGTGTATGTAGTATGTATGTACAAGTATATAAATTTGTATGTGAAGGTCTGAGGTTGATGTTGGGAATATTTCTCAATCCCATTCCCAATCAAGCCTAGGCTACCTCAATAGGGCTAGCCTCCTCAACTAGCTTGCTCCAGGGATCCAGCATCTGTCTTCCTGAGTGTAAGATTATGGGTGGTCACCACACCCACTCATGGGTTCTGGAGAGTCTGAACTCTAGTCCCACTGCTTCCCCAGCTTTAACCACTGAGCCATATCTCCAAGTCCCTGACATTATTTAAAATATAATTCAGCGGATTTTTTTGTTATAATAATGTACTTTTCATGAGCCATAAAATACACTAACAGATCACACTGACATGCAATGAGGTCATAACGGAGGTCACAGATCTATGGAATCTTAAATAGGATGCTTAGAAGAAACAATGTTTTGCTGACTACAAAGTACCTAAGCTGAACTTGGCCAAGTATGAAAATGTGTGGTTATAACCTGCAGAACCCAGTAGATGGTAGCAGCACTCAGCAAAGGTGCTGCTCACTTCACACAGACCATGTCGAACATTAGGTGCCCAGCCTTGCCAAAGCTCACACAAAGGTGAGCTCACTGGCAGCCAGTGTAATCACTTACATACATAGAACAATTACTAGGATTCTTGTGGTGATGGTGAGGAGCTGTGGACTACCGGAACACTGGTTTAGGTTAACACACTCAATAACGACATCAAAGAGCTGCAAACATTTAGTCGCTGATTTGTGTTATATGCCAAACATTGTCATATTTTTCATAATTTGACTCATCTTTGCTGTTTTGAGACGGTTTCTCTATATATCTGTGCCTATCCTGAACTCATCATGTATACGAAGTTAGCTGTGAACCCACACAGATCTGATTGCTTCTGATTTCAGAGTGCTAGGATTAAACACATGTGCCACCATACTTAACCCTTGACTCATCTTTTTAACTATAAAACAAGAACAATTTTTATTCTTGCTTTGTAGGCCATGGATATACAACAAAAATACTGAGCTGAAGGAAGCTGGATCACACAGTTATAAAGTTACTATATTCAGTTTCAGTCATAAAGAATATTATGTAACTATTATGTAGTTTAAGAGTTTCCTCTTATCTTTCTATGCAACAAAAATAAGACTTTGATATAAGCAAAGAACACAGACTGAAAATATACAGATTGTCTCCTGAGAAAACTTGCTGTAACACAATGTTGTAGCTATTGTGCATTTTAATATAGACTTTTTTCCCCAAAGAAATTCCATTTGATGCAGGCTTTTTAAAAGCATTTTAATAGCCAGATGCGGTGGCACATACTTGTAATACTATTACTCTGGAAGGCAGAGGCAGGCGGATCTCTGTGAGTTCAAGGCCAGCCTGGTCTACAAAGTGAGTCCAGGATAACCAAGGCTACACAAGAGAAACCCTGTCTCAAAACAAACAAAACAAAACAAAACAAAACAAAAAAACCTGTGTTCTGTGAGTAGGCAAGACATATTTTCTGAGTTGATAATTCCTTTTATATCACCAGGTTGAATTTAACTTATGAATAAATAAGAAAGTGGTTATGTACTCTCCTGAGCCACATTTCCAGGCCTGAAGTAGTTTTAACAGTTTTATTGGTATACTGGGTCTAGCCTAATTTTTAAAAAAATCTTTTTAAAAATTTCAGTTTATTTACATCCCAAAGGTGGCCCTTCCACCTCTCCTCTCAGTGCCCTCTCTCCTCTTTCCTCCTTCCCCTCTCACTTCTCCCCAAGGAAAGGGGAGCTCCCCAAAGTACACCAAGTCATACCTGGGCTGACCACATTTTCATCCCAGCCCACCCCATCCCAGGCCAGGCAAGGCAGCCCCGCCAGAGGAAAACAATCCAAAACCAGATGACAGAGTTCATGTTAGAATCACTCCCCTCTACTCGCCAGGCAACCCAAATGAAGACCACGCCACCCTCTGCACACACGTGTGCAGAGGGCCCAGGTCCAGGCCATGTATGCTCCTTAGTTGATGACTCAGTCTCTGTAAGCCCCCATGGGACTGGGTTAGTTGTCTCTTCTGGTCTTCCTGTGAGGTTCCTGTCCCCTCCAGATCCTTCCATCTTTCCCTCAGCACTTCCAGAGGACCCCCAGAGCTCCATCCCATGCTTGGCTGCAAGTCTCTGCATCTCTCTTGCTCTCCTGTTGGCTGGAGCCCCCTAGAGGACAGTCATGTTAGGCTCCTGTCTGCAAGCACAGCAGAGCATCATTAATAGTGTCAGGAGCTGGCTCTCTACCTTGGGGTGGGTCCCAGGTTGGGCCAATCATTGGTTGGACATTTCCTCAATCTTCATTCCCCCTTCATCTCTGCACTTCTTGTATGCAGGATAATTTTTGGATCAAAGGTTTTACGGTGGGTTGTTGTTTCCCTCCCTCACTAGTCCTGCCTGGTCAGGAGGTGACCACTTCACTCTTTTATGTTCCCCCACGCCTATCCCATTAGGCATCTCAGATAGAGTCATGCTCAAATTAAACATCAACAAATCAAATAATCCAATTAAAAATGGGATACAGAACTAAACCGAGAATTCACAACAGGAATCTCAAATGGCTGAGAAGCATTTAAAGAAATGCTCACTGTCCTCAAACCATCAAAGAAATGCAAATCAAAATGACTCTAATCTTATACCAGTCAGAATGGATAAGATCAAATACTCAAGTGACAACACACACTGGTGAGGTGTGGAGAAAGGGGAACCCTCCTCCCTTGCTGGTCAGAATGCGAACTTGTACAACCTCTCTGGAAATCAATCTGTCTCTTTCTCAGAAAATTGAGAATTAGTTCTACCTCAAGACCCAGTTATACCACTCCTAGGCATATACCTGAAAGATGCTCCACCATATAACTAGGACATTTGCTCAACTATGTTCATAGCAGCTTTATTCACAATAGCCAAAAATTAGAAACAACCTGAATGTCCCTCAGCCGAAGAATGGATACAGAAATTGTGGTACATTTACACAATAGAATACTACTCAGCTATTAAAAACAAAGAAATCATGAAATTTTCATGAAATGGATGGAACTAGAAAAGATCATCCTGAGTGAGGTAACTCAGACCCAGAAAGACTTATAAGTGGATATTAGACCTATAGTACAGGATAACCATACTACAATCCACAGAGCCAAAGAAGCTACGTCACAAGGAGGCCCAAGGAAGGGTGCCGGAATGTTACTCAGAAGGGGAAATAGAATAGACAGCAGAAGTGGATGAAGAGTGGAACTGGGCAGGAGATGGAATGGGGAGGGAAACAAGAGTGGGAATGAGATGTGGGGAAAATGGGGAGTAGAAACTGAGAGGGCTGGGAACAAGAAGGGAAACTGAGGGGGAAGCATCTCTTTGTCAAGCTAGAAGCCTGTGGCAAGGTAGGCTCCTGGGAGGATATAGGTCTGATTTTTTTAACATAGGAAATTTAAATAAGTAACTACAGTTTGTTAAAATTTGCAAGTTCAGCATTCTCTGAGCTCTGCCTTGTCTAATCACTTCACTGAGGAGCCCTCTGTCCTATGAGCCTTTGGAAACAGTAATGGTTACCTAACATTGATTCAATAAACAATCCAGTTTCTTTCTATATGATTCTAACAGACTTGCCAATGCAAGATAACTAACAGATAATCATGACTTTAAATAATTAAAAAATGCAGTAAATGATATGAAGAAACAACATGTATTATCCCTTTTTAAGGTAAAAAGGATTATTTTTAAAAGTTTTCTTTATGGATTTGTGAGTGTTTGTACATTTGTGTGTGACTGGGCACACTAACATAGACACCAGAGGAGAGTACAAGTCCTGTATGTTCTCTACCTATTCCATTGAGACAGGGTCTCTTCCATATTCTCAGTTAGGCTGAAAGTACCATTGATGCCCCTGCCTCTACTCCCCTTGGAGCCTCTAGCCTCACACAGGGACCCAGAGTTTTTGGTTTGTTTTTTGTTTGTTTGTTTGTTTTTGTGGGTACATGAACTCTGGTTCACAGTTATACTGCAGATACTCTAAAATGCTGAGCCATCTCCCCAGTCCAATGGACTCATTCCTTAAGACTAAAATAAAAATGGAAACCTACCAAACAAAATACTTTTACAGCCCAGTGTGGCGGCTCTTGACTGTAGTGTCAGCATTTACGAGGTTGAGCCAGGAAGAACACTCAGTTTCCAGGACACAGTGAGCTTCTGCTTGGGAAAGCCAAACTTCCCACTACAACAGCAGGAGTCACAACAAACTAGACAAAAACTGCCACCAACTAAAACTGACTAACTAATGTTTACTACTACATTCATGTGAGAGTTAATTCTCATGATATTATTTCCAAACAAAAATACATTTCAATGAACCCACCAGAATAAAAAAGTATGCCCTTGGCAGTAATTTTTTTTTCTGCCTACAACACTATTTAGGCAATTTCCATATGCCTCCACATGGTCCTCTTTGTATGGTTTGTTCACCTTCATTGTTAGTGGTTGCTACAGTTTTGCTTGTTCCAAAACAGATGAGCTGCTGAAATTATGCTGATTAACTCTTCAGAATATGGGTTCTTACGTGATTTTATTTTAAGCAGGAAAAACTTTCAAACTTTACTTAGAAATTATAAATTTATTGCAGTTTCTCCCATCTCCTATATACGTATCCAGGCTTAACATGTGTAAGGAAAAAATCTGTAAAAGATCAGGCTTTTATGGACATGAATAAAATTATTTTCTGTTCTGGGAAATTTCGACCCACGTTTGCTGTTCATTATTACTATTCTTCCATATCAAAAGAGGGGTGGCTTTGTATAGATACATATCAGTATCTCTCATAAAAACTGGTATCAGCTTAGGAAAAAAACACTGTGTTATTTAGTTCATGAGATGCTTCACAGTTTGATGCATCAACTTAGTGCCTTTGCCAGACACCAAAATGTTTAATGTGGCTCCAGGATGTTAAGTTAAATCATAATTATATTTTATTTGGTCTGTACTCTGAAAATCTAGCTTGTGTGGTACACCTTAATTATATAATATTTCAACAGTCTCCAGATTCAAAAACTAAGAAGAAAGAAAATCAAGAAGAGTTATTGGAAATGAGAATTGTGGCCATGCTGTCCTCAAAGCTCACTACGTAGCAGAAGATGACCTTGAACTTCTAATCCTCCTGAAACCCTGCCTGTCAGTTCTAGGATTACAGGCATGTACCACCACACTACTTTATGCAGTATAGGGGGTTAAACCCAGGCCTGATAAAACTAGCTCTCTACTAACTGAGCTATTTCCCCAGCTCAGTCCTACTACTGATTTAGAATTCACATACATAATAAAATATATAGAAATAAGAGCATATTCTACAGGGTGAACACTGCAGAACAAAGAAGGTGCTGGAAGCAACATATCAGATCTTTAGTTTATTCCTCTGATTTACATGTGAAGAAACTGAGCTTCATATACTAAATGTATATAACTCCAAAAATGCACTAAAACATTATCTTAGTAATCTAGTCCTAGAAAAGAGGACTCAAATACCTCACATTATGAGGTAGATGTATACTTTCCCTGGAAGATGAGTGTACTAGCCCAGACTGGTCAAGACAGAACTAGAATATAGATTGTGATAACCCAGACACAGAAAGACAAACACCCTTTGTTCTCAGTTGTGGGTCCTAGCTCTGAATCTTCAGATGTGAGTATATAACCTGGAGCACTACAGGAAAGTAGAACAAGATAATGGGATGTGGGAGGGTCAGCTGTAGAGAGGGGACAGTGGGATAAAGATGGTATTAAAGAGGGATGGGAGAAATGGGGAGCTCTTTAACTAGAGGAGGTAATACAGAGGAAGAAGGAGGGAGGAAAAAAAAATAACACTAGGATACTTAAAAAAGCATCAGAGTAACATATTGTTTTATAAATTTACTGAAAAAATATATGTGATCTAGAGGCTGGAGAAATGGCTCAGTGGTTAAGAGCATGTGTTGCTCTTGCAGAGGACAAAGGTCTGATTCCCAGGACCCATATGTCAGCTAGCAACTTTTGGAACTCCAATTCCGATGATCCAATGCCCTCTTTTGGAATCCACTGACAGCATGTGGTGTACACAGATACATGCACCCATACACATAAAATAAGCAAAACTTTAAAATATAATATTAGCATATTTAAATGCATGTGTACATGCATATGTATTATATATACATACATACAGACTTTTTAATGGAATTACAGGAAATGGAGGGCTGATGGGGCCACAGAACCATGCACTTCTAATTATCCAACCACCTCAGCACCAGGCTTCTCCTGCCTTGATCTGAGTTGTTGCTTTGAATAAAACAAGTCTCCCCAAGCAATATGGGCTACTGCTATTTCCCTTGGTTGCTTTCCAGAGTCTGAAAGTAAGACCAAACTGCAGATGACAATACACTGTGGACACAGGACTTGGAAAAGATGAGCTTGAACTGACTTGGGAGTCTCTCTGAGGACTAGCTTTCATGCAAATTGCCAAGGGAGAGGAGCAAATAATAGTTTTCCACAACCATAAAGCCTATGAACCACATCAAGTGGACCAGCAAGATATCCATAATGGTATAATAGTGGCACTTTTATGTTGGAGGTAGCCAATAACCTTCTAATTGGACTTACGAGCCACTACATAGGAGAGAATTAATGGCCAGTACAGTAAATAATCCAACTACCCTGGATTGGTGAAATCACAGGCCTCAGAGGAAAAAATAATCAAAGAGACCATGGATTTGGGAGGGGATGGCATGGGGGAGACTAGGGGGAAAGATGGGTGGGAATCATATAAAAAATTCTCTTAAAAACCAGAAAAATAAATTAAAAATTACTTTTATTTGTGATTCACCTCCTCCAGAGATCACTTTCCAGAGATATGTTCATACCTAGAACATGCCTCTGAGCCTGTTCTTAAGTACTAGGTCATAATACAGGCCTTTTTCCTGTTCTCTAAGACACATACAACTGATGCTTTCAAGACCTTATTTTCCTCTTTCCTGCACAAATTAGATCTTCTAGGACACCATAATCTCAGCAGGTCCTTCTGAACTTCTGCCTAATTTCATTGTTCAGCCAAGTCCATGTCTGCTTTTGCTCTGCCTAGCTTCTGCACTGCTAAGCTGCAGATCCTGGCAGCTCTCTGTACTAATCTGCTTTAGTTCCCCAAGTTTCAGGTCATCCAGCAAGGTAAGAGGGATGATGGTGGACTTTGTTATCTTTGGTGAAATCCTTCAGAAGCATGGTCATAACATGCTTAGTTACTACAACAACTAATGGTTTTATTCACTTCCCTACAGCTCCCCTTTAACATGTCCCATTTGCCCCTCAGTGTAACAAGGCCCAAACTTAGAGCCAGCCACTTCTATGCTATGGCCTGTCAGTACTTAGTTATGTAGGTTGCCACAGACTTCTGCTAGCAGCACCAAATTTACTTTCACTTGTTACTCTGAGTTACTGTTCTGTTGCTACGAAAAACACCATGACCAAGGCAACTTCCATAAAAGAAAACATTTAATTGGGGACTTGCTTACAGTTTCAAAGGGTTAGTCCATGATCATCATGGCAGAAAATAGATGAGCATGATTAGCAGGCAGCAGGCAGAGAGACCCTGGAACTGGCATTGGCTTTGAAACCTCAAAACCCACCACCAGTGACACACTTCCTCCAATAAGGCCACACCTACTAATCCTTCCCAAATAATTCTAATACCTGGCGATGAAGCATTTAAATATATGAGCCTATGGGG
Source organism: Psammomys obesus (assembly GCF_907164565.1). NCBI lineage: Eukaryota > Metazoa > Chordata > Mammalia > Rodentia > Muridae > Psammomys > Psammomys obesus. The sequence continues at coordinate 15,263,635 of NW_026585742.1, read as the reverse complement.
GAGGGCATTCTCATTAAAACCACCACAGTTTTGTTCTAAATCTCAATCACGTCTTTGCGTTTTCCTTTCTTCTTCAGCTCATGATAAGACAGGCGGGGCAGACTACATGTCCTTGGGTACTAGGCAAATGTGACAGCATTGCTAAACACTGCCAAAATCTGCTATGACCAGTCTAAGAGAACGGCTCAGAGGATAAAATGCTTGCCATACAAGTTAAGAACCAGTGTTCAGATCCTTACCCCAGAAACCATGTAAAGCCATGGAAGCTGGTGTGTACATGCAAATCCAGGGGGACTCTGAGTTGGCAGGCAGAGACAGAGGAAAGCTTAGAAGCTTCTGGGCCTGTTAGTGTGACATATACAAAAATCAAGATACTCCGCCTAAACAAGAAGGGTGGAAGGCGTAGACTAATCTCTAGATGCATACAACATAACACACACACAAACTAGTTCATGACATACTAGCTTATGGCACACTAGCCCACAACATACTAGCCTATACTGCACAACAGCCCCCAACACACTAGTCCTCAGCACACGATCCCTGCACAGAACCCACTGCACAGACGCCTATGGCACACTGGCTCATTGCACAGTAGCCCATGGCAATCTGTCCTCAGCTTTCCTTGTAAGCTGAGCCCTGGGTCGGCAATGGGCTCACACACCTGCATTGCCAGCTCCTGGGGCGGATGAAGTTTAATCAAAGGCCAGGAATACAATGAGCCTAGGCAGTACAATATGATTTTATCTCAGAAGCAAGTCTAACCCTCTACACTGACATTAACTTTTCTATCCTTTCTGGCCTTATTATGAGGCCAATTTAATTGAAATTAAAAATCTTAGTTCAAGTCCATGCTCATCAATATTTTCTCAAAGACTGAGCCAACCCCTTGCACCCTGCTCATTGCTGGTATCTCTTACCCCAATCCACTCCATCCTTGACCCAGCCACCTCCAAGTCCACTTGAGCTGCTGCTTAGCAGCCTGTCCATCAGCTTATATTCACTGAACACAATTTTTTTGTATGTGTTTCCAAACTAATCAATGATTTTAAGAATTAAAACTAGAGCACTTAGGATAGAGGAAAGTATCAGAATGTATTATATGAAAAAATTCAATTAAAAAGAATTATAACTAAACAGTGATTGAAAATCGAAGAAAAAAATAACAGATTACAACACTTATTTATAATTGAACTTAAGGCTTCACACAAAATAGGAATTTGTCAATCACTGAGCTACATTCTTCGTCCATTAATTCTTATTTTAGGATGTTTAACAGTTATATACTCTGAAGGCTTATATAATCATAATAAGTAAAGTAGTAATTTAAAGTCAGAATGGTCAGGAAATAAACACAAGTTTTAAAAACAATATTTATTATTTTAAAACTTCTTTTAAATAATTATTTATTTTTTGTTATTTTTAGTCAAGTGAAGGGATAATATATCTTTGCTGCTGCTATATACTTGGCAGCTATTAATTTGAGTGTTTTTAAAATAATATCGACATCTACATAAACTTTAGTCTTAAAAAAAAACCTACCACTCTATATACTCAGACTTCAAATATAAAATATTTATTCTTGTGATAGTTAAGGACTATAAGGAATATTTGAGATTGGCTATGCATTTTGCATTATGAGGTAAAAATGAGATGTTTAGATAAATGGTAGAATGTCATGACTTAAAGTGCTATGTTTAGGTATCATACTGACAAATGCTGGTGTGATATTTAATCTTGATTGTCTATATTTAGAACCCTGAGGGAGCACATCTCTCACGGTGTCCAGGAATGTTTCCAAAAATGTTTGACTGAATTGGGAAGAGCCACCCTGATATGGATGCAACATTCCAATGGCTAAACTACCAGACTGATTAAGAAGGGACAAAGCAATAGGATGACAGCATTTATCCAGTTCCTGGTTGTGGTGCACTGTGGCCTGTTTCCATGCTTCCTGACTAGACTACAACTTCACAGTGTAACCATAACAAACTTGCTTTCCTTAGATTGTTTTTCTAAGATATTTTGTCACAGTGATGAGAAAAGTAAATAACATGGTCCCTTCCAGAAGGTGAGCAGCTATCTCCTGGGCCTTACACCTTTAAATAACTGGGGTCATGACTACAGCAGTAGAAGACTGAAGTCTGCTGGAGGGCTGCTGTGGTAAGGAAAATGCTGTGACTCTCAGTCATGGGAAGGAGAAGGCATATATGTCCAGGATTGTCACAAGGCGACCGTATTCCAATTCCTGTTTGGAAGGAAGGCTTAAATGCTTAAACTAAATTAAGCATGCTATGCAACAAGATGAAAAGCTATGTCTTTATTATGTTTTAGAATCAATTTAATTAGTTGAATTTAATTTAGTTGCCATTTCTTAAGTATACATACTTTAATGGTTAACTGCCTGCCATTTACAAAGTCATGTAAATGAAAATTGCTCAATAGTTCCATGAGCACAGGATAAACTTTACAGGATTATATTAGTAGATTTCCCCTCAAATATATTGTGTTTGTCTTTTCTCAAAGTTACTCAGAATGTTTCTTTCTTTAAAATATGGCCTAGTGACTAAGGCATAGCAAAATGCTTATGATTTAAACTTATTTCACTTTTTTAGTTTTGAGGTATTCCTTCCCCCCATCACTGCCCCTTGGGTGTCTTTCAGAAACTTTTGCTTAGATCATAAGGATTATCTTTCTGGACATGGGAGGGCTGTTCCTTCATCAAGGGTATATAGGTAGCTGTGCTACCCATGAGAACTTCCAAAAAAACTTCTCAAGAAAATGTTAAGCATTTGTTTAAATGAGATTTATTTCAAACTCTTTATCTACTTATATAAAGAGAGAATAATTAATTTTCAATTTTGTGCATGATGAATTTCAAAATATTCCATTGTATCTTAAAAGTCTATCACATTAGAAAGCTTAAGAAGCAGTGGTTGATTTGAAGGTTATCAAGGGAATTATCACATGTCAATACAAAGAATTAGTATATTATCACAGAAATATGACCATGCACAGTTTATTTTTTTTAAAGATTTATTTATTTATATACATGAGCATACACCTGCGTGACAAAAAGGGTATCAGATCACATTATAGATGGTTGTGAGCCACCATGTGGTTGCTGGGAATTGAACTCAGGACCTCTGAAAGAGCAGACAGTGTTCTTAAACACTGAGCCATCTCCCCAGGAACCCATGCACAGTTTATATCCCTTAACTACACACAGGAATTTCATTGCCTTGGCCAATCACAAGCCAGAAGCACTATCAGTTTCTGGTCCCAACTGCTTAGTCCACAATATTCTATTAAAGTTATTAAAAATAACTTCTTTTTTATTCCAAACTGTGGTAAAATACAGGTAACAAAAACACACCATCCCTATACCACTAGCTTTTTGAATTCTGAGATAAGGAACTACAATATGGCAAGCTGCAGAAAGGGAAGGTAACACACTACCATCATATTAATAGTGAGTGTTGTTCAGATCAATAGCTGTGCATCCATTGATTATCAGGGAAAGGCCCTGTATTGCTCTATGCTTCATTAGCTTAATAATAAAAGTTTGTTTTGCCCTATTTGCTATATTTGTTTTTATTTTATATCACTATTTTAGCTGTCTGTTTGTATTCTAATGAGGAGAAAGAAAGGGTGTAAATTTGGCTGGGCGGGAAGAAATAGGGATGATCTGGGTGAAACAGGGGAGAGGAAAGAATAATCAAAATATATTACATGATAAAGGTCTATTTACAACAAAGAAAATCAAAGAAAGAAAAAGAAAATTGTATTACATCTCCTTCAAGTTAAGTAAAATTCATCTAAGAACACATAGATAACAACAACACAAAGTGGGAAGAGGACCAGCCACACAGGAATCGCCATCAAACTTCCTTTAATAAGAACCGCACTTGCAGCATCACAGATGATCCCTGAGGGCCCCATCTCCACTGTGAAAAAGCCTTGCTTCTAACTGTACCTTACTCTCACCACAGTTCAGTTAAGAAAACCCTCAGCTTTAGCCCACTGATGAGGCACAAGAAGCTCCCCTTGGCAGGGCTGGGTTTCTTTGCTGGTTCACACAATGTTGTGAAGCACTGGTTACTTTCTCTCAACCATTTGCTGAATGTCGACTGCACTTCAGTTAAAGTTCTAAATACAAACACCAGTCAGTCATGTTAGCATTTTAGAATCAGCCCTTTACTTATGACTGTCTGCCATCCTAGGGAACAGGACCATAAGTAGATTTAAGATTTGGATTTTCCATTTGCTACTCTTCCTACAATTGTCAAAGTTTTAATTTAGTATAATCAATGAGAAAGACCAAGCAATAGAAATTTCTGTTTTCAGAGATATACATAGCATGTTAAAGACTAGGGAAATTCAGAATGATACTTACATGACACCTTTGCCACAAGAAATCCAGATTATGGCATGAAAGCCATGCTAATTAAAATCCCAAAATAAGATACTGATGTAAATAAGACCAAAGCAACCTGTTGTTAGAGTCACATACAAAAATACCTGTGAGTTAACCTAAGAGTCAGAAATAGTCTCAAGATTTCCTGGTTCTGTTTCATCAATAATATTCTATTTTGTCATTTTTAAAGGATTTTCTAAAAAGCATAATAAAACATATCTAGCAAAGTTTCCTGTATTATGTGAACTCAGCTCTGCTGTGCCTCCACAAGAAGTGAGCTACTTACTCACAGTGCTACGAAACCTGAAAGAGCAACACAGGAGGCAGTGTTCTTCCTGCCTGTGAGGAAACAAGTCTTGGCTTCACCTCTATCTCATGGTGCTGGTGCTGGTACAGTTTCACCTCTGTCTACTGTAATACCCCTGGTTGTGGAAGTTGTGATTTGTTGCCCCAGGGAAGCAATACTGGTCTATAGAACTAGAACCAATATCTAGAGCCACAAAGAACATATGCCACTCAAATGAATACAAAGTGGTTGCTGTAGTCTTAACACAATCATGCTTTTAGAAATCACAACAGAAGAATCAAAAGAAGCTACACAAGAAGAAAAAGGGAAACATCCTTGAGATGTTTAACAGCCAGTAGCTCCCAGAGCTTACAAATGGTTTATATGCTGGTGTGGGTAACCCAAGTCATTCATTTCACAGGTGCTATGAAACAAGAGTAATTCACTAGATTGTGCTTTCCCTGTGAAGACAGGTTATGCTTTACCTTCATTTCATGGTGCTGGTCCATCGTGTCCAGTTCTAAGGTGCTCCCTCCATTTTCCCTCTCTTGTAGCTCAGTTTCCATTCCTAGCTCCCCTCCTTTTGGGGGAGGCCCTAAATCAGCAGCTGGAGTCCTGCTGTTGCTGTCAGAAGCATTTTCATCATGGCTATTGGTCATGGATGACACAGAATCTGTGGTGATTTCATTTCTTTCTCCATTTACCCAGTGTGTGTCAAGAGAGGCTGCAGCAGTTTGAATGGAAGTCTCTGGGCTAAGAGCATTCTCTTTCTCATCTTTACATTCCATCTGGCTTTGTGCTGCCACCACACCATTGGCCAAACAACTATGTTGGTCCTGAGTCTGATCTGTATCATTTTCCTGCTTCTGTGGAGAATGTTGGCACAGGAATTTTCGTGTAGGTGTGGAATTCAATCCATGCTGTCCTGGAGTTTGAGGAGTATTTAGGTTCACAGTAGAATCTTTTTGCAAATCAATGTAACTTGACAAAACACTATAAGATAAAATACAAACAGAAAAATCGCCATGAAAGTTTTAGAATGAAGACACTTGGTCAATGCCAGGTGAAAAGAGACATCATCTTTATTCATGATGGTTTTAGACACATAGAATCATGGAACACAAGACACATTTAAACAAGTAGTTACATAGAAAGGCAAAGACTGGAGAGCTGGCTTAGCTGTCAAAAGCTAGGCTCATAACCAAAAGAAGACTGGATGAACCTGAGTATTTTCTGGTTGGAGTATTTCCATGAGCTGTTTAGTAATATAATATTCAGTAAAGACAGAGATTAAAGAAGTATTTGTGTTTAATGAGATTGTCTTTCCCAAGATCTTTAGTTCTTAATTTTTAAAATAAGAATAGGAGAGCAAGGCGATGGTGGTGTATGCCTTTAATCCCAGCACTTGGGAGGCAGAGGTAGGCAGATTTCTGTGAATTGGAGGCCAGCCTGGTCTACAGAGTGAGATTCAAGATAGCCATAACTACAAAGAGAAACCCTGTCTTTAAAAAAAAAAAAAATAGGAGTTCCTAGTTTATAAACTGGCTATAAAACTATGTTAGTTTTATTTGGAAAGTAGAGACATTTTAACAAGCTTTATTATGCATGCTGCAGTAACTTCCAACTGATTCCCAATGGCTTTCTTTAATTTCTCTCTTGATCTCTCCAGTCTTGTTCTTACAAATCAGGTCCTTATACCTGCAAGAGTTCACTAATGTCTCCATGATATCAGCAAGACTCTGCCTTCATCTCCCACATCTCCCATCTCCTGGGACCATCTTTCTCCTTACTGTGGTCCTGCCATATTCCTAGAGTTCTGCATTTGTGTGTATGTTAGGGTCAGTAGCCCTGTTCTTCTGTGCCTGGCACAATCTTCCCCAGGACACTGGTAGAGTTCATTCCTCCCTCTGTCACTCAGGTCTTCTGAGAGTCTTTGCTTGGCTAGTCAATTTAAGCAACAGACTCCACCACGTTCTCTAATCTCTTATTTGTCTTTAAAGCCCTTATTACTGCTGATATTATATATAATATTGATAGGACTAAATGTAGAACAGACCTTCACTCCCAATACATAATTACATGCCCATGGAAATATCTGTACAGCATTTAACCAATAATTCAAGGTTGAGGGAGGGAACATAAAACTCCAAGCTATATTTCTATGATTTAAATAAGAAGAAATGAGAACAGATTAGAATTCCATGAGCTTGCAGAGAGTGCTGTCCTGTTCTCATCTTTATTCTTACAGCTTAGCTTGATGTGTGCAAAGAGTTCAACAGATGTATAGTGGATTGATGATGGATTGATGACCCTATGACAATTACATAGCAGACAGCATTTATGAAGTAGCCACTAAGTGCCTAAAGGTATGCTAAGTTTTTTAATACTGGTTATTATGTTTTATACTTACAACACTTCTTAAAGCAGGGGCCCATAATCAGAGGAATCTATACATGCAAAATTTCTGACCTATAGCCAATGTCACCTGGCTAGCAAGTGGCAAACCCAGAATTCAACCATAAAGTCCAGCTCTAAACCTCATTACCATCTTTGCCCAATTTTGGATAAAATGAAGAGCAGGTAAATAAGCTGCCAATAAAAAAGAAGATGCAGAATCCAAGATTGATTACTTTCTTCAGTATGGGTAGAATGCTGGGTGTTGCGGTGAAGTGGGCTAAAGCAATGCACTTTAGAAAGTATAAAGATGTATTGTCACCTTCTTCCTTCATCCTAACCCAACCCTGTCAGTGCTGTTGTGAACTTTACTTTGTTACTTAGTAACAAAGGAAAAAAAGAAAAAGAAAAAAAAAACATGGTTTAATGGCTGGCTCTTTGACCATCTCCCCCAGAGGGGGAGCAGCCTTGTCAGGCCACAGGTAGGACAGTGCAGCCAGTCCTGATGAGACCTCATAAGCTAGGGTCAGATGGAACGGAAGAGCTCCTCTCCTATCAGTGGACTTGGACAGGGGCATGCGAGGAGAAGAGGGAGGGAGGGTGAGGGAGGGTGGGATTGGGAGGGAATGAAGGAGGGGCTTACAGCTGGGATACAAAGTGAATAAACTGTAAATAATATAAAAAATAAAATTTCATTAAAAAAACATGGTTTAAGTCCAATACCAGAACCACAGTAATAAGAGAAGAGAAAAAAATTTCAGAAGAAAAAATGTTTCTAAGTTGGAAGTGGACAATATAAATAAATGTGGCACATTCTACCCTTATACATAGTCAATCTTGAGCCTGGATAATCTGTCAAAAAAAATTCTCGAAGATGAGCCAAGCTGCCCACTTTCTGTAGTCTTCTAAAAGAATAAGATAGAAAATAACTAGCAATTTACTCTGACATCAAAGGTACATTTGCATCAGAAGAAATAAGCTGGAGAGGGAGGGAAAGCAATTGCTAAACTACTTCTCAGGAGACTCTTGCTGCCTGTGAACGCCAAACTCTGTGTGTATGTGTGTATGCGTGCTGGCCTGCAAGGTGCTTGGGAAAGCCGAAAGCTCTTGTCTGTGGAAAACTGTTATCTTTAAAATCATGAAGATTTTCTAAGCTAAGAGAGAGAGAGAGAGAGAGAGATGTGAGAAAAAAAGAGAAAGATGTGAGAAAAAAGCCACAGTAAAAAAAATAATAATTAATAGTAATTATTATTACTACTACTATTATTATTATATCTACTGGCTTCAAAATTGTTCCACTTCACCAGACAGTGATGGTGCATGCCATTAATCCCAGCACTCAGGAGGCAAAAGGTGGGTGAATCTTTGTGATGTTAAGGCCAGCCTGGTCTACAGGGCTACACAGAGAAACCCAGTCTCAAAAAACCAAAACAAACAAAAAACCATTCTACTTCATATTACTTCCACCCAAGTAAAACTGTGATACTCAGATGGTTCTTTGGGAGTCTATTTTCTCCTTCCACCCTGAGCTTCAGGGACTGAACTTGGATGTTTCGGCTTTCGAGATAAGTACCTTTCTTGCTGAAACATGTCACTGATCTTCTTCTGAGGTCCTAATAACAGTGATATGTGGCCCTCCGAGGTCTTCCTGGCCTGTGTCTGCAGTTGGAGAACCCAGAGGCCTCCTTTTATTCTACAAAGTGTTAGGCTATGACAACAGTGATCAAAACTGACAGGCTTGTGGACATTATAGTCTCTCTGTAGACTCTTTTGGGGCCAACTGTCCTGGTGTAGGGACCTGACAGCCAACCTTAACCTGATGGCTCTGTGTTTTTTGTTTGCTCAGAAATTAACTCTATCTCAGTCATTAGGGTGCTCAGAACTGAGTAATAATTTACACAGGTCCCCATCATGACTAAAGAGCCTTGATAAGCAGCTAGAGTCACAAGGACCATTGACCTTATCTTTTGTTCTGGAGTGCCTGGGAAATCCTAGCGGCCTACATGTAATATGAGAATAGGATAATGGGCTGTGAGGTATTAATAGCGGCCTGTGCCTCTGTAAAGCCTGCTTATTGCTAGGAGAAAGGGATGAAATGATTTTTTTATTACTACCTAGTGGGAAAGAAACAACTGAGAGAAGTAAAACAATTTTTCTGCCCATCTGTGGATTCCACGGATAGTTGTAATGCACACCTTTTTGATGTCAGTTTTAAAACCCCACCTTATCAGCACACAACTCCTTCCACACAGCATGATGTTTGGCTCTAAGGATGTTGCCATCCTTCTGCAAGCAGTAAGAATAAATTCATTTAATCTAAATTTGAAATGAGTCCTTGGTCTTTCCCAGTTGAACACTACAACACTGACACTGTCTAGATGACAGACCAATATTGTTGCTACTTGCAATGGATTCCACAAGAGAATCCCTTCAAACCATTGCCAAATATGAACATTATATCTTACGTATGTTTAGAACCATAAATTATAGCACATTCTTCCTTCCATTAAGTACAAAAATTACACACATTTCACCTGGAGAGATAAATTTAAACAATGCAAAAAAAGGGGTCACAAAACTGCTCAGAGTTAGAGATCTCAGCCTTGAAATTCTGAGTCCTTTGAGGCCTCCTCAGCACTGGTGTGAAAGTACTTGTGCGAGGCTCAAGCTCCAGCCTTCCTTATATTCTGTAGTCACTGCAGTGGCTGCAGAATCTATAAACTGGAAGGATTCTTTTCTCTTTTTGAATCAATGAACTCTGAGAAGAAAAAACCTGAATGAAATTTAATCACTGCTTTAAATATTGCTGCAATTTCAGCTACCAAAAGCATTACAAATTCCCTTCAGAGGAATTTAAGGATTTACAGAAGTGCTCAGCAATGAAATATGAAGACAGGCTTTTAGACACTTTTCTCCAGAACTTGTAACTGTATTACAAGTAACTGGATGTGTGATATTTTGTAAGTACATTACATTTTAGTTTCTTGATTTTGAGTCTTACAATGGTGCCCAGGCTATCCAAACTCTCTATCTCCCTGCTTCAGGCCCCTGAGTGTTGTGATTATATTTCTGTGCCCCCTAGCTGCTTTATACTTATATTTTGAATTTTGAATGAGGGACATTATTGTTTCATGCTTCCCAGAACATTCCAAAATATTCCTGAGCTATAGTGTCATTACATTCATGTAATGGCATACATAAAAATAATCCATAGATATAAAATAGTAAAATAAATAATTCTTAAAAAAGATTCATGTAATGTGAAATTATCTCTCAATATCATACCTGAATAAATGAAAATATTTGATAAAAAAAACAAATTTTGTCCACACGTTAGAACTAAAGAATATAAAATTTTTCTGAGAATGAAATGAGTATTTTATGAATTTTGTTTTTAGTATTAATATCTCTTTGTAACCTACCACGGGGTAGTAACAGGAAGAGGGAAACAGATTGAATTGATATAGAGGCCTCTCATTACATGAAATAGATCAAAAAGACTAGAGAGGCACAAGGAGGCAAGAATCCATAGGACTCAGGTCCTCAGAGAGTGAGGAGAATGGAGACCAAGATAACATGAGTCCTTCCTATCAGTTGTGCCTGGGACAGCAGCATTGCTACAAGCAATAGCCCAGAGTGACACATACAGACACAGGAAATGAGACACAAAATATGAATACACAGTATGTTAATGCCTACTAGGGCAAGATCAAGTAATTATTTTTAAAATATACTTGTAAGATACCGTGACTTTCAAAGACCATCTCCTCCACCTCTCTCTCTGATTATATGTTAACTCTTACCTGCCTCCTTCAAAGTGACTGATGAGATCCGATACCTTGCTAGGTTTTCCTTTTGAGGCACAAGAAGTAGGGGCCAGATTAGACTCCTCCATCCTTGGTTTTGCGCTGGGTAAAGCTTTAAGCCTGGGGACTTGGAGTGTATAGGATAAAGGTGAATTCTGTAGATGTAATGGCTTTGGAGGCACTGTATAAAAAGAAGAGAATTCAATATTTCACTGTTTTGCTCTGTAACAGGAAAGATTCTGGTTACTGGGTTCAAGTATCTTCAGCATTAATTAGATATTGTAAAGCGGTCTGTCAAACTAGAACTGACCTAACCAAAGAGAACTTTATTTAATCTTTGTTATTCTTCCAGATCTCAGTGAAATTGTATAAAATGTGTATGTGTGACCTGAAAATCTATATAAGGCTACAGGATTCTAAACTGTGTGACAGACTGCAGAGTAGTTACTTGTCCAAACAGAAAAAAGGAGGTAAAATAGAAACTAGGTACTGGCAATACATTGTTTTTTATAATGAAGGTTTTCTAATAGCAGAATGATTGCAGTTATCCCACATGCAGAGTTAAACAACAGAAAAAAAAAAAACCAAACAGCAAAACAATGACAATGTAACATAATAACAGTTTCCGTTCTTAAACTTTTTATTTCTATATGTTCTTTTACTTATTTGTTGTTGTTTTCCATATAGCATCTTATATAACACCCCCCCCCACACACACACACTTTTCCTCATTTGCTCTTAAATAAGTTTTACACATTAAACTCCAGAGTGGAGGCCAGTACCATTTTTACCTCTTCCATCTACGGAAGCAGAAGGGCTAAGCCCAAGGTGACACAGCTTATCTGACCTTACAAAACTGGCACCCAGATTTTAGGCCCTTCATCATTATCCTTCCCCACAATAAACTCAGCAAATGAATTAGCACATTGGGGAATCTATCTAATGCTGCTGTCAGCTGCATCAAACAGTTGTTTGGAACTGATATATTACCAATCATTTACTTCACTTAACTCCAAGAATAGAAACAGGTCCTTTCATGAAATACTGACATTTATAGAGTTCCTTAGAAAGTTATATATAAAAATATGTAATTTGCCAAGATTTCATTATTTCTGTTCCGCTAATTAATTTCTTATAGGAACAAAAATGTGTCACAATGAGCTTTGTAAAGCAGAACAATTAATCTGCCTTATTCTCTTTGAACATAAGGAGACCTGAGTAAAAATATTGGCACGATTTCTTTAAGGACAATGTTTTCAAAGATATGGCCCAGGGGAATGGTGTAATATCCACCAGGAAGGAAACAAGTTATAAAAGTATAAAATCTGGAGTAGAGAGATGGAATTAATATAACAGAACCATTAACACAGCAGGACTATTAATACAACACCCAAATTTTTAGTAGATTCTGAAAGCTAGAAGGACTAGGATGAATGTTCTAAAAAAAGATGAAATAGAAATAGCTCAGAAACATTTGTTCAATATCCTTGGCTATTGGGGTAATGGAAATTAAAACTACTCTTAGATTTCATGTTATCCCAGTGAAAATGGCTGAAATCAATAAAACAAATGATGGTGAGGATGCAGGCACAGGAGAGCTGCAGGAAGTGCAAACTACTCAGGCCACTATGGAAATCTGTGTGGAGGTTCTTCAAAAATCTGAAACTCTATCTACCCTAACATCCAGATACACAACTCTTGGACATATACCGAAAGGAGTCTACATCCTGCTGTAGAGCTATTTGTTCCTCCATGTTTATGGATGCTCTTTTCCTAACAGCCAGAAACTAGGAATAGGCTAAATGTTCATCAACTGATTACTGGATAATGAAAGTGTGGTACATTTACAGAATTAAATACTATTCAGCTCTTTAAAAAAATAAAATAAAATTCGGACTAGAGAGATGGCTCAGCTTCTAAGAACACTGCTCTTCCAGAGGCCCTGAGTTCAATTCCCAGCAACCACATGGTGGCTCACAGCCATCTACGCTGGAATCTGATGCCCTCTTCTGTACATGCACATAGAACACTCATTCATAAAATAAATAAAATCTTTTAAAAAAATGAAATTCAGAATGATAAGTGAATGGAGCCGAAAATGACCATGCTGAGTGAGGTAAACAGACATCACAGGGTATTTTCAAGGATACTAGCTGTTGGTCATTCTTCATAGATGGATGTGAAGGCCTACTGCTGAAGACACAACTTACTTATGTCATCGAACATGGAGATTTGAGGTGTCGCCCAACTAGAAGCTTCTCCTCTACTGTCTAGTTTTTATAGTGCTCAAAGGTACTTCACATGCTACTAGAGAAGATTACCATCAGTTGCATACAGCTATAAGCCATGTGAACTACAACAATGACCTGTCTGTAAGATACACTCAAGCAATAGTGGCTGACACACATGTTATGGAAGTAACCAGTCACTTTTTTTCAAAATGAAAAAATAATTCTTATAATATATTCTGATAGTATTTTTCCTCTTTCCCCAACCACTTTTTCATTAGATTTAAGGCCTGTTTCACCAGATGGATGCCTGACACGGCTAACATGTCTAAGAACCTGAAACTAGATAGTTCATGGACCTAGGGGAAAACCAAATACTACTGATCGGCTAAAGGAACATAGGAATAAAATGACTCCTAAAGATATTGCTATAGACTGATAGATCAGTGCCCCATCTCAGCCATCATTAGAGAAGTTTCTTCTTAGAGTAATTATCACAGAGACACACAAGTAGACACTATTCAGAGAGTGAAAATCTTTGGAAAACTCAGCCTTAAATGGAACATCTTTATCAAACCCTTTCCCTTAAGGCTCAGGAATCTATGCAAAAGAGAAGAGTCAAATTTTTTGAGACAGAGATGGTAGATAACTCCAAGGAAAGAGCAGCTTCCAGACACAACAGAACTGATACACGTAAGAACTCAGAGACTGTTGGTGATAGCATGCAAGGATCTACATACATTCAAACCAGAAAAAAATCCCAGCAGGGAGAAGAGGAAGTGGACACAAAGTCCCTCTCTTAATTAAGAAGGTATTGGCAATTGATACCTCCTGAGAAAGGAAAAATCAGTGTTCTCTAATCAAGTGACACTAGGTATATCAATCAAACCCCAGAACAGGACCCATATCCAGGAAAAGCTGTTCAACACAAAATGGATTTCATTTGTTGTTGCTGTTGTTTCTGTGTATATGTTCTTTTTGCTTTGTTTGATCTTAGTGGGTTTTTTTTTTTGTTTGTTTGTGGTTTTGACTTTTGTTTATGAGAGAAAGAACATGAAATTGGAGAGGTAGGGAGATGGCAAAGATACAGTAGGAGTTGGAGGAGGAAAATGATAAAATATATTGTATATTTTTTTCAATAAAAATGGAGACATTTACTATTATTATTTCAGAATTAATATAATAGCAGCAATCTCATATGATATGTCCCTGGTAGTATATGAAGTAGAATATTCTTCCAAATAAAGCCCTCTTTGTTGTTTTGAGCAACAAAGGATTATTTTGAGCAAAGGCATTAGAGAACTATCTTGACCTTGTCCTTTTCCCTGTGGAGGTTGCCCGCATTTACAGGAGTAACATTCTTACCACAATTAACAGGAGGCTGAGGCTAAGAAAAGTCTATGTTAACACACCTTGTTAAACTAATCTTTATCTTTCTAGTTTCCCCCAATATCCTGTAAAAAGCCCTCAGGTGTTCTTATGCCTACATAATTTATTTTTCTATCTAATTTAGTATATAAAAATGCACATCAAACAGCTTTTTGAGGTCTCCTTTTCTTATGGTGGTTCTAATATACATATTGTTGGAAGCCAGACTGATCCAAGGCTGTCTCATAAGCCTTGAAAGGACAAAAGGAACCTGGGTCTGTGTCCTTGCGCAGGGCAGGCTTGGCAAGGTCTGGGCTGGGTTTAGGGCCAGGGCCTTGACGTTAAGGTTTTGGCTCCTGGGAAACCAGCTTTCCCTCCCAAAAGCTATAGTTATCACTCCTAAGGCAGCTGTCTGAGATATCCTCTATTCTCTTGCCAATATTGTCTGAGTTAGCTTTTTGCTGACCATGGCCTTTCCCCCTACAAGGAGTATATAAGATGTTGTACTTCTTAATAAGCTTTCTTGTAATTAAGTCATCAGCTGAAAGACCTCCTGGTCCCAGCTACTGGTCATCTGTATTTAAGGATCTTGGGTCCTTCTGCTCAAAACCTCAACATTCATGTCCCTTATTCCTGTGAGTCTAGGTCACATATAAAAATAAAATTAAAATGTATGCTTTTCTCCTATATATCAGTTTAATTTGTGTCAGTATGAGTCTCAGGCCCAACACAGACTTTGAAAACACAGAGAAAAGGCATTCCCTCCCCTAAATGTGTAGGATAAGGTAGACACTAGCATTAAGTAATCATCCTTTCTTACATGAAAACATTCTAAAAATTAAGAATGAGAAATATGCTGGTTGTGGAGCACACTTTTACTCCCAAAATGAGAGACAGAGGCAGTAGATCTTTGTAAATTTGAGTTCAGTCTTATCTACATTGTTAGTCCCTTTCTCCAAAAAACAAATGATTCTATAACACAATGAAAAAGATTTTATAAATTGTAGGCAGGAGGAGTTCAGTTTTTGACATACTATTAGTGTCTTAGGGTTTCTATTACTCTTATAAAATACCATGACAAAAAACTTGTGGAAGAGTGGGTTTACTTCATATTACAGTTATAAATCCATCAATGAAGGAAGTCAAGGTAGAAAACAGCAGAAACCTGGAGGCAGGAGCTGATGCAAAGGTCATGGAGGAGTACTGCTTACTCACTTGTTCCTCATGGCTTACTTAGCCTGCTTTCTTTTTAAAACATATTTATTATTATTATAATTAACAATTTATTCATTTTGTCTCCCAGTTGTAGCCCCCTCCCTTGACACCTCCAGGTCCTACCCTCTCTCCCTCTTTCTCCCCTATCCTTCTTCCCTAGTTCACTGAGAGGGGAAGACCTCCTCCCCTACTGTCTGACTCTGGCCTATCAGGTCCTACCAGGACTTCCTAGATCTTCTTCCTCTGTGGCCTGGCTAGGTCACCCCACCAGGGAAAAGTGATCAAGGAGAAGACAACTGAATTCATGTTAGAGAGCTGTCTAAGGACTACATCTGAGCAGAGGGTCTAGATCCTCTCTATGTATGGTTTTTGATTGATGCATCAGTCTCTGAAGTACCCCCTGTGCCCCATTTTTTTGTTTGTTTGTTTGTTTTGGCTTTGTTGGCCTCCATGTGTGGCTCCTGCCCCCTCCTGGTCTTTTTATAGACCCCTTCTTCCAAAAGACTTCCTGCGCTCTGTCCAAAATTTGACTGTGAGTCTCTGCACCTGTTTTGATCCCCTGGTTGGAGTCTGCTAGAGGACATCTGTGGTAGGATCAAGTCCTCTTTCCTCTCTTCTACCACTTCTGGTGTCTATCTACTTTCCCCTTCTGAATGAGAATTAAACATACTCACTAAGGTCTTCCTTGTTGTTTAGCTTCTTTAGTTCTGTAGATTTTAGTGTGTTTATCCTATATAATATGGCTATTATCCATTTATAAGTGAGTATACAGTATACAAGTCTCTCTGCTTCTGGGATACCTCACTCAGGATGATCATTTCAAGGACATCTGCTCAACTATATTCATAACAGTTTTAATCATAATTCCAGAATCTGGAAAAACTCTCAACCAAAGAATGGATATAGAAATTGTGGTCCATTTACCCAGTGGAATACTACTCAACTATTAAAAACAAGGAAATCATAAAATTTTCAGGAAAATGGATGGAATTAGCTTGCTTTCTTATAGCACCTAGGACTACCAGCCAGGCAAGGCACCATCCTATCCAAAATAGGCTGTGCCTTCCCTGTCATCATTAATGAAGAAAATGCCTGCTGATTTGGCTACAGACTAATACTGTGAAGGCATTTTCTCAGTCAAGATTCTTTCTTCCCAGATGACCATACCTTTTATCAAGCTGACATAAAAACTCAGAAGCATGATTGGTATTAGAGATCATGAAAATGCAGACTCCTAATACCATAATTTCTTCTTTTGCTACTTCACTTTGTTTATGTACTTTGGATGATATATTAGAGATAAACACATGAAATTATTTTCACTCTTAAAACAAGAAAATTCATTTCTAGATTTGGTTTTATAATGACTAACTTTAGGATGTAACTACAGTTCTTTCCTGTTTTGTTAGACTTCATACTGCAACAAGATGATCAGGTAAAAGCCACTCTAAACCCAAA
Source organism: Psammomys obesus (assembly GCF_907164565.1). Classification (NCBI taxonomy): domain Eukaryota; kingdom Metazoa; phylum Chordata; class Mammalia; order Rodentia; family Muridae; genus Psammomys; species Psammomys obesus. Next base: position 15,246,463 of record NW_026585742.1, on the reverse strand, counting down.
CTATCTATAACGGTTTTTCTTTTTTTAATAAATAAGAATATTTAAGTAGCCAAGCCTGACAATGCACATATAACAGGACTTGGGAGGTAGAGACAGAGGATTGTGAATTTGAATGGCTTGGGCTACATATTAAGAACAAAATAAAACAAAGCCCACAAAACAACACAAAGCACCTAAGTATGTCTTGCTAGGACAAACAATTTTAGAATCACATTAGCAAGAACCTTGTGATATGTCTAGATTTAAATAAAAACATGTTAAAAAAGACATACAACATGGAGGGTTGTTCATTTTTTAAAAATAAGACATTATAGGAACTTTCTTATACCTGTTGCATTTCTACAACCTTATTTATGCAGCCTACATTCTCTCTACTTTGTATAGGACTATTTTCTTGGTCTTAAGGCTTTTGTAACACCAGACATGTTTCTCAAACTCTTGTAGACTACTTGGCTAACTCCTGTACTTCTTCCATTGTGTGTCTTCAACACTTAGAGCACTCTGCTCTGACTATTCCACCACTAATAGAGCCTTGACATCCTCATTCCACACCTTAAAACTTTTGGTATAGGACTGAAGAGATGGCTCAGTGACTAAGACCAGTGACAGCTCTTCAATTGCCAACACCCACATAAAGACTCACAACTGTATATAACTTTAGTCACAGGGGTCCATCCAATGCCATCTTCTGACCTCCAAGGCAGTACACATGTGTAATGCACAAACAAACAGTGGATATTAGACATATAAGATAGGATAATCATACTAAAACCTGTACACCTAAAGAAGCTAAGCAAGAAGGAGGAACCCTAGGTAAGATGCTCAATCCTCATTCAGAAAGGCAAACGGGATAGACATTGGAAGAAGATGAAAACAAGGAACAAGACAGGAGCCTACCACAGAGGGCCTCTGAAAGACTCTACCCAGCAGGGTATTAAAGCAGATGCTTACACTCATAGCCAAACTTTGGACAGAGTGCAGGGAATCTTATGAAAGAAAGAGGACATAGAATGACCTGGAAGGGTCTGGAGCTCCACAAGGAGAACAACAGAACCAAATAATCTGGGCCTTGGAGTCTTTTCTGAGACTGATACTCCAACCAAGGACCATTCATGGACATAGCCTAAAACCCGTGCACAGAGGTAGCCAATGGCAGCTCAGTCTCCAAATGGAAGGGGAACAGGGACTGTCTCTGACATGAACTCAGTGGCTGGCTCTTTGATCACCTCCCCCTGAGTGGGGGCAGCCTTACCAGGCCACAGAGGAAGACAATGCAGACAATCCTGATCTGACATGATAGGCTAGGGTGAGATGGAAGGGGAGGAGGTCCTCCACTATCAGTGGACTGGGAGAGGAGCATGGGAGAAAATGAAGGGAGGGAAGGTGGAATTGGGAGGGGTGAGGGTATGGTTACAGCTGGGATAAAACGTGAATAAATTGTAATAAATAAAAAATTATATTAAGGGACGGGGCAAGATGGCAGCACTGGGAGGACTCTCATTCTGAGGAGCAGCACAGCAGGATTGACACAGTGACCAGCAATCAGAACTTTAGGCCATAAAACACAAGTGATTGTGTTTCACAGGTGAGAGAATACCCCACGGTGGGGGATTCAATCAGCTTTAACTCACCCGGCTAAACCGTGGAAGACATCCTGGTTCCACCAGGCACCTTGTCACCAGCCCAGAGCTACACCCCAGCGTGATCTGCTCACTTTCCCAGACTGAACTGTGGGCCCACAACACCATAGAATGGATTTCCCAGTCGAGAGATAACCCCATGGAGCAGGAAACGATTGGGACCGACCTCAGGTCACCCAGACATCCCCTAGAAAAGACTCAGATTCCGCGGGTGCCCCAAGAGCCAGCCCGGAGCCAGAGCCGGGACCCAGGCACCTGCACAGAGCCCTGCCTGCGCGCCTGATTCGCTGCCTCAGATAGAACTATGGGCACCAGGGCACCAGGCACCAGAGACTGCGTTTCACTGGCAGGTGCAAACCCACAGTGAGGGAAACGGCTGGTCTGATCTCAGAGCACTCAGCCGACACCCCTACCCCGAAAAGGTCTAAGGAAAATTACCCAGTTTAGGCAGCAGCCAAGGCTCCGAACGGCCAGAAAGGCAGAGCCACAAGCGAGCATCTGTGCCTGTGGGTTCTACTCGCCACCCCAGACAGAACAGCAGTCCCCAAAGCAGAGACTGGGTGTCTCTGGCAGGAGGAAAGCCCCAACGGAGGGGATCATCAGCTCTAACACTTAGGACACCCAGCACCAAAAGACTTCCTGGATTCATGCAGATTCTAGGCTCTAAAGCAGGCAGGAGCGCTGTGCTCAGCCGCCATTATTGAGTTCCCCTAGGGCACTGGGACACACAGCTGCATCCTCAGACCTACAAAAGCCAGAGAGCCATTACAGCAGCCCTCAGATACTGTGCCAAGGATCAACCAGTTATCCTTAGCTAGACTGTCAAAACTGTGGGAATCCCTGGTCCTTCAAGAGGGCTGCACCCACAGCGTCTGGACCAGAGCAGTGCCTGCAGCCACCATCACAGACAGGGACACACAGCTTCTGGTCCAGAGTGAGGCACCCAGCCTCCAGACCAGAGCAGGGCCCCCAGGCGCCAACTCAACCAAGGTGCACATTCTCCAGGCACAGAGCGGAGCACTCAGCCTCTGGCCCAGAGACTTGCTGGGTGCACCTCTCACTTTCCCAGACAGAACTGTGTGCCCCAGGATAACAGACTGATTTTCCCTGTTGGGAGAAAACCCCACAGCTAGGGAATCAGCAGGTTCTTCAAGAGGATTGTACCTGGAAATTTAGTGAGCAGCAGCACACTAAATTTATAACAAGAAACCCAGCAGTGGGGCAGCTGTCTTGAGAACTTCTATGGGTAAGAGGAGATCCCCCCCTGCCTAACAAAGACCACAGCTACTACTCAGGGCTATAAACCTGAGGTTAGCAGTGGCAATACCTGAAAAACACTGGCCATACAGTGACCATAACGAAAAAGTAGAGAAGGACTCCTTCAGGAAAAATCATCTTCCGGCCACGGGGATTCTCCCTACCTCAGGACTCCAGGAAGCACAGAAACTAACAGCCAACACCTAAATCAGCCCAATGGGTAGAGGTCAGCATAAAAGCTCAACCAACAAAAGACAGAGAAATATGGCATCTCCAGAACCCAGCCATCCAGGGGCGAACAGCCCTGGACAACACAGCATAATAGAAAATCAAGAAGATAACCTTAAATCTATGCTAATGAAGAGGATAACAGAGGAAACAAATAAAATACGTAAAGAATTAGAGGAAGATAAAACCAAACAGAACATGGCTATCCGTAAAGAAATGGAGGAAGTTAAAGACAAGCAGATTATGGCCATCCGTGAAGAAATACGGGAAGATGCGGCCAAACAACTTGTGGCTTTCAGAGAAGAAATAATTAAATCACTGAAAGAAATAAAAGAGACAGAGTTGAAGGAACTAAAAGAAAAAGAGGAAAATGCAAGCAGACAGGTGAAGGAAGTAAACAAAACAACTCAAGACCTGAGGATAGAACTAGAAAAATTAAAGAAAACACAAATGGAGGAAATAATGGAGAGGAAGAATTTAGGGAAGAAAACAGGAACTACAGAGGTAAGCATAACCAACAGACTACAAGAGATGGAAGAAAGAATCTCAGGTGTAGAAGATACAATGGAAGAAATCGATGTATCTGTCAAAGAAAATGTTAAATCCAAAAAATTCCTGACACAGACCATACAAGAAATCCAAGACAATATGAAAAGACAAAACCTAAGAATAATAGGAATAGAGGAAAAAGAAGACTCCCTTCTCCAAGGCCCAGAAAATATTTTCAACAAAATCATAGAAGAAAATTTCCCCAACTTAAAGGAGAGGCAAATAAGAATACAAGAGGCCTACAGAACACCCAATAAATTAGACCAGAAAAGAAAATCCTCCCACCACATAATAATCAAAACAGTAAGTATACAGAACAAAGAAAAAATACTAAAAGCTGCAAGGGGAAAAGGCCAAGTAACATATAATGGCAAACCCATTAGAATCACACCTGACTTTTCAACAGAAATTATGAAAGCCAGAAGGGCCTGGACAGATATCATGCAGACCCTAAGAGAACACAGATGTCAGCCCAAGCTGCTATACCCTGCAAAACTCTCAGTCCTCATAGACGGAGAAAACAAGATATTCAATGACAAAAACAAATTTCAACAATACCTACACACAAATCCAGCATTACAAAAGACACTGGAAGGGAAAATACAACCCAAGAAAATTAGCTTCTTTCAAGAAAACACAGGAAATAATTAACCTAACTACAGTAAAACAAAAAGCAACCAAGCACACAACCTTATAAACACAGCCAACATCAAAATCAAAAAATCTAACAGCCACTGGTCATTAATCTCTCTCAACATCAATGGACTCAACTCTCCAGTAATAAAAAGACACAGATTAACAGAGTGGATACGTAAACAAAACCCAGCAATCTGTTGCATACAAGAAACACAACTAAGGCACAAAGATAGACATTACCTGAGGGTAAAAGGTTGGAAGACGACTTTCCAAGCAAATGGACGCAAGAAACAAGCAGGAGTAGCCATTCTAATATCTCATAAAATAGACTTTCAACCAAAATTAATAAAAAGAGATGAGGAAGGACACTTCATACTCATCAAGGGAAAATTCCACCAGGAAGACATCACAATCCTGAACATCTATGCCCCAAATACAAGAGGACCCACATTTGTAAAAGAAACATTGATAACATTTAAACCACATATATATCCCCACACATTAATAGTGGGAGACTTACTCTCAACAAAGGACAGGTCAACAAAGCAGAAATTAAACAAAGAAACAATATCTCTGACAGAGGTCATGAATCATATGGACCTCACAGACATTTACAGAACTTTACACCCAAACACAAAAGAATTTACCTTCTTCTCAGCACCTCATGGAACCTTCTCCAAAATAGACCATATAGTTGGTCACAAAGCAAGCCTCAACAGATACAAGAAGACTGAAATAATCCCTTGTATCCTGTCTGATCATAAAGCTGGACTTCAACAACAACAGAAATAGCAAAAAGCCTACACACACATGGAAACTGAACAACTTGTTACTAAATGACAGCTGGGTCAGGGAAGAAATAAAGAAAGAAATTAAAGTCTTCCTAGAACTCAATGAAAATGAAGACACAACATACCGAAACTTGTGGGACACAATGAAAGCAGTGCTAAGTGGAAAGTTCATAGCACTAAGTGCCTTCAAGAAGAAATTTGAGACAGCTCATTCAAGCAACTTAATGGCCCACTTAAAAACCCTAGAAAAAGAAGGAGCAGACACACCAAAAAGGAGTAGACGGCTGAAAATAATCAAACTCAGGGCTGAAATCAATAAATTAGAAACAAATAAAACAATTCAAAGAATCAATGAAACCAAGAGCTGGTTCTTTGAGAAAATCAACAAGATCGACAAACCCTTAGCCAAGCTAACTAAAAGGCAGAGAGATACCACCCAAATCAACAAAATCAGAAACGAAAAGGGGGACATAACTACAGACACTGAGGAAATCCAAACAATCATTAGGACTTACTTCAAAAGTCTATATGCCACAAAATTTGAAAATCTAAATGAAATGGACAATTTTCTTGATCGATTTGACTTACCAAAGCTGAATCAGGACCAGGTAAATCAAATAAATAGTCCTATATCCCCCAGAGAAATAGAAGTGGTCATCAAAAGTCTTCCATCCAAAAAAAGCCCAGGACCAGATGGCTTCAGCGCAGAATTCTACCAGACCTTCAAAGAAGAGTTAACTCCAATTCTCTTCAAACTATTCCACAAAATAAAAACAGAAGGAACATTACCAAACTCATTCTATGAAGCCACAGTCACCTTGGTACCTAAACCTCACAAAGACTCAACAAAGAAAGAGAATTTCAGGCCAATCTCCCTTATGAACATTGATGCAAAAATACTTAACAAAATACTTGCAAACCGAATCCAAGAACACATCAAAGATATTATCCACTATGACCAAATAGGCTTCATCCCAGGTATGCAGGGGTGGTTCAATATATGGAAATCCATCAGTGTGATCCACCATATTAACAAACTGAAAGAAAAAAACCCACATGATAATCTCCCTAGATGCTGAAAAAGCATTTGACAAAATCCAACATCCATTCATGTTTAAAGTACTGGAGAGATCAGGGATACAAGGCACATATCTAAACATAGTAAAGGCGCTATACAGCAAGCCTATAGCCAACATCAAACTGAATGGAGAGAAACTTAAAGCAATCCCACTGAAATCAGGGATAAGACAAGGCTGCCCACTCTCTCCATATCTCTTCAACATAGTGCTGGAAGTCCTTGCTAGAGCAATAAGACAGTTGAAAGAGATCAAGGGGATACAGTTGGGAAAGGAAGAAGTCAAATTATCACTATTTGCAGATGATATGATAGTATACATGAGTGACCCCAAAAACTCTACCAGGGAACTCCTACAGCCGATAAACACCTTCAGCAAAGTGGCCAGATACAAAATTAACTCAAAAAAATCAGTAGCACTTCCTGTATACAAAAGACAAAAGGGCTGACAAAGAAATTAGAGAAACAACACCATTCACAATAGCCACAAATGACATAAAGTACCTTGGTGTAACCCTAACCAAGCAAGTCAAAGACTTGTATGAAAAAAATTTCAAGTCTCTGAAGAAAGAATTAGAAGAAGATATCAGAAGATGGAAGATGGAAAGATCTCCCATGCTCATGGCTTGGCAGGATTAACATAGTAAAAATGGCCATCTTACCAAAAGCAATCTAAAGATTCAATGCAATTCCCATCAAATTGCCAACACAATTCTTTACAGACCTGGAAAGAAAAATTCTCAACTTCATATGGAATAACAAGAAACCGAGAATTGCTAGAACAATCCTCTACAATAAAAGATCTTCTGGAGGTATATCCTTCCCTGATCTCAAGCTGTACTATAGAGCAACAGTTATAAAAACTGCATGGTACTGGCATAGAAACAGAATGGTGGATCAATGGAATCGAACAGAAGACCCAGAAATAAACCCACACATTTATGGACACCTGATTTTTGACAAAGATGCCAAAACCATACAATGGAAAAAAGATAGCATCTTCAACAAATGGTGCTGGTCCAACTGGATGTCTACATGTAGAAAAATGAAAATAGATCCATACTTATCACCCTGCACAAAACTGAAGTTCAAGTGGATCAAAGACCTCAACATAAAACCAGACACATTAAATTGGCTAGAAAAAAAAGTGGAGAATACCCTAGAACTCATTGGTACAGGAGAAAACTTCCTGAACAGAACACCAACAGCACAGGCTCTAAGAGCAACAATCAATAAATGGGACCTCATGAAATTGAAAAGCTTCTGTAAAGCAAAGGACACCGTCATCAACACAAAGCGACTGCCTACAGATTGGGAAAGAATCATCACCCACCCTTTATCTGACAGAGGACTCATAGCCAATATATATAAAGAACTAAACAAGCTGAAAAGCAACAAACCAAGTAATCCACTTAAAAAATGGGGAACAGAGCTAAAGAGAGAATTCTCTGTAGAGGAATATCAAATGGCAGAGAAACACTTAAAGAAATGCTCAACCTCATTAGCCATTAGGGAAATGCAAATCAAAACAACCCTGAGATTTCACCTTACACCCATCAGAATGACAAAGATGAAAAACTCAAGTGACAACACATGCTGGAGAGGTTATGGAGAAAGGGGAACCTTTCTCCACTGCTGGTAGGAATGTAAACTGGTACAACCACTCTGGAAATCAATCTGGCACTTTCTCAGACTACTGGGAATAGCGCTTCGTCAAGATCCAGCCATACCACTCCTAGGCATATATCCAAAAGAGCCTCAAGTACACAAAAAGGACATTTGCTCAACCATGTTTGTAGCAGCTTTATTTGTAATAGCCAGAAGCTGGAAACAGCCCAGATGCCCCTCAACTGAAGAATGGATGCAGAAACTGTGGTACATCTATACAATGGAGTATTACTCAGCAATGAAAAATAAGGAAATCATGAAATTTGCAGGTAAATGGTGGGACCTGGAAAGGATCATCTTGAGTGAGTTGTCCCAGAAGCAAAAAGACACGCATGGTATATACTCACTCATATAAACATACAACATAGAATAAACCCACTAAAATCTGTACATCTAAACAAACTAAGCAAAAGAGAGGACCCTAACTAAAATGTTCAATCCCCATCCTGAAAGGCAAAGAGAATGGACATCAGAAGAAAAAGAAAATAGGAAACAACCACGGAACCTGCTACAGAGGGCCTCTGAAAGCCAGAAGAAAACAGGAAACAACTTTGGTACCTGCCACAGAGGGCCTCTGAAAGCCTCTGCAGTATAGACTGTCAAAGCAGATGCTAAGCCTGATGGACAACTGATGGGCAGAGTGAATAGAATTTTATGTAAGAAGTGGGAAATAGTAAGAGCTGGAGGGTACAGGAACTCCACAAGCAGAGCAACAGAACAAGATAATTTGAACACAGGGAACTTCCCAGAGACTCATACTCCAACCAAGGACTATTCGTGGAGATAACCTAGTACCCCTGTACAGATGTAGCCCATGGCAGTTCAGTGTCCAAGTGGGTTACATAGTAATGGGAAGAGGGACTGCCTCTGACATAATCTGATTGGCCTGCTCTTTGATCACCTCCCCCTGAGTGGGGAGCAGCCTTACCAGGCCACGGTAGAGGACAATGCATCCACTTTTGACGAGAACTGATAGACTAAGATCAGAAAGGAGAGGAGAACCTCCCCTATCAGTGGACTTGGGGAGTGGCATGCATGCAGAAAGGGGAGGGAGGGTGGGCTCGGGAGGGGAGGAGGGAGGGGCTTATGGGGGGGATACAAAATGAATAAAGTGTAATTAATAAAAAATTTTAAAAACATTATATTAAAAAAACTGTACTGGGGAAAAAGAAAGCTGTTCAACAAACAGTACTGCCAAAATCAGGTATTCTCTTGGAGAAGAATGAAACCACTTTGTTAAAAAAAAAAAAAAAAAAAAAAAAAGAATCCATGTAAAGTGAATCAGAGCTGAAACTGCTGGCGGAAAATATAGGGAATATACTTGCTGATATAGGTATAGGCAAAGAAGGCAAAAAACTTTCTAAAAGAATTCCAATAGCTCAAGAAATAGCCTCAAGAATGAACAGTAAATCAATAAATAGATTAATAAAATGAAGATAGTTGAAAAACAGGTCACAGGTAATATTTAAAATAGTGTTCAACATCCTTAAGAAAATGAGTAAATGCTGGTGAAGGAAGAGGAATCCTCCCTTATTCACTGCTGGCAAGAGTGGAAACCAATTCAACCATTATTGAAATCAGTATGCCATTTCTAAAATAATTACAAGCACAACGACTATACCAGCTATAACATACTTGAGACTCTTCAAAACACTGATATAGAAATACTTACATATCTATTTTTATTGTTATTCTACTCACAATTACAAAGAAATGGAACCACCTAGATGTTAATCAATGGATGGATAACAAAAGTTTACAAATAGACACTGAAATTTTATCCGTTAAATTTATCCATTAATAGAATGGTTCTATTATTTAAACTTGCCTCACTGAGTCACTTGTTTGCAATAACCCTGCCTCCCTCCTCAAATGTGCATAAGAAACACGTTGAGTTTTGGGGAGGCTTTGGTTTTTACATCAGAGAGGGCTCAGTTTGTCTGATCCAAGTTTTTCTATGTGCCTATCTGGCTTTTCTTCATCATTACGTTGACATACCCGGTCAAGTCAAGTCCCTGAGGCCATGCAAGGACTCAGAAGAATCAGAGTCATACTGATGTTCCACCTGGGGCTGAGCACTCTTCTCAACATTTTTGGCAAATTATGAGTCTCTGCACTACTACCCACAGCAAAAAGGAATTTTTCTGTCCAAGGTTGAGAGCAATCTAAGTCTATGGGTACAAACAAAAGACTTAAAAGGTAATTTGACAACACGACCATTTAGTAAATAAAAAAACAAAAAACAAGAACAACAACAAAAAAACAAGTTCCATCCCAGGGGCTTTTTGTGTAAATATACTGTATCAGGCATACATTCCCTCCTGTGGTGTAAGCCTCAAGGCAAATGTAAAAGGCAGCTTGCTATTCCACAACACTCTTGCCCCCTATTGCACATATGACCTGGCTGGTTGAAAGCATGTAAGGTCCAGCTCTGGGTGAGACCATGGATGTCTTCTCCTCCTCAGCAGCCTAAATGGTAACTTCTGGCACAATGAAAGCTACCCAGCTAGAAAGAAGATTCCTAGTCAGTTTAAAACTGATTTTTCTATGGCCTTCAGCCAAAGTGTGTGGTGCCTTCAGCAGTAGCTTCCAACTACAGCCTATGACCTCCTCAGCCTTAATTAGGTACCAGGCTTAAATTGCCTCTTATGGAGAAAGCCTCAGATTCAGTAAAAAGGCTGTTATGTTGTAACAGTCATGTCAGTATTGTACCAATAGGTACATATTGCACTGTCATGGTCATGTCAGTATTGCAGCATGCAGAGTCCATCACTGGATAAGAACAATGATTTTTCCCCCCCAAGAAGCCAGCATAGCATCTTCAACACTATAGAAGTTAACAAGCAAGAAACATTTTTTTTTGGCCAGTTACAATTCGATTTCTCTATGTCCTACATCAAAGTGTACAGTACCTCCAGCAATAGTATTAATGTCTAGTTAAGGTGAGCAACCAAAAACATTGGCAATAGCCTATGTAGTTTTGGGGACCTCTATGGCCTCTTGACCAAAAACCAATAAGGAGACATCTTATGTCTAGGACAAATCTTTGTTAAGATTTGTCTTCGGGGCAGCAGGGCCAACATATGTACAGTCACTTTTTTATTCTTATTAGTTTATAAACAAATTAATTTCCATACAGCTTCTATATAGCCAAATCCTTAGTTTTGGCTATCCCATACTACAATCATCTCCCATCTTATCATCATTCTTATATAAACCCTTAACCATCAGCATTCTTTCTCTCTTTTATGTGATGTATTCTACTACAATTTCTAATTATATATTTCCTCCTTGGTAAGCATTTTATTGAGATAAAACATAAAATAGGTTAACAAAGTAGAAAAAAATATTCAAGATGAAAGCATTGTTAACACAGGAGGAGTGGGAACACAAAGGCTGAAGTAGGCAGGACGCAAACTGGCCATAAAGGCACTGTGGCATATCATGAAATGCTATCGTGTCCAACAGGACTCAAAATGTTCCCCACTTCTCTTGTGCTCTTTGATCAGTTGGTGCTGCTGATACTCCATCTAGGATCCACCAATGTGTGAAGGATAGGATTCTTAGATTCTGCACATTAGTTGGCAGGGAACTGAATTCAATTGTCAGTAAGGAACTGACAACATTTTAAGTAAAGTCAGTTCTGCTAAGCAGTTCTGCTTTAAATGCAGTGGTTTGTTTAGTGCATTTTATAACTAGGGTCCACAGATAGGAAATAGGCCTAGATTTTTAATTAAGTGGCTTTTGCCCCCACCACAGAAAAATTATAAGGATGTCGGCATTTACCTATTCCTTATATACTTACTAGGGCAGCTAAATATAGTCAAATGTATTGCCACATTAACAGGAGGCAAGCCCCGTTGCGTGCACTGAGAAAGTAAAATCTTACTGTTAGCCTTTCCCCTTTAAGAAGCTTTTAGTTTTCCCTGAACACAAAGAGAACTTTGGTCAAACCCAATTCTTAATGAGCCATTACTTCTGGTATTGAACAGGCAAAATAGTAAACTACAACCAGACACAATTTTCTTTAAATTCTAAAATGTATGCTAGAAAAATAAACCTATTTCTTATAAACAGTGAAAGAAAACACCAAAGAAAAGATGACTAAAGCAGCAGCTTTATTTCACACTAAATAAAGTTAGTCTTTAAGATTTTCTAACAGCATAAATTTCTTGAAAGCTTTCCCCTTTCCCTATTCTCAAGTATTCCCAGTTGCTGACACCTACCTAGGCCCTTGAATGTCCATGTTTACACTCCACTGCATTTTATTGCATGTCCTCTAATTATTTAGTCCTACAAACCATACCTACAACACAACAAATCTATTATAATCCAACCTTTGCTAGGTTATGTAGTGACAGCTGAGAAAGGCATTAAACTTAAGCCAATCCATCTACACCTTGACTAAAAAATGAAGTTAAGTATTTAGGATGAAATGACTTTAAAAATGTCTAAACAATGAAGGTGTTCTAAGGTGATTCACTTATTGATTGCAGTCTCAATTAACTGGGATGTATGGAAACTGAGATTCAGTAATTCCTACAAGTTTGCACTATTTATTCTAACTTGGTTTCCACAGTATTCATAATGCCTTACTTATAAAGTACAAAGCATTTTAGTTTATCCATGTCACTGTTATTAAAACCAACTACAAATGCCCCACTAATACAAAGGGGACCGACTGCTGGGAAGAATTTCAACCAGCAAATACCTTACCAAATAAGCCTGCTAAGCACCTGTTAAATATAATCATCTTTTAGCAGAAAATGCAGCAAACGTGCTTTTCCACTTTAAATAGGATAACTAAATTTCTAATAAAAGAAAGGCTACTTCTGTTTTCAAAGCATCAAGGACCACCAACCCATACACTAACACTAATTGTGCTGACCACTTCCAAAACACAGGATACAAGATCCCAAGTACTAGGACCTACTTCTTGAACTCAAATCCTTTAGTTTCTTTTATTTAAAAACCTATTACTCAGACAAAAATCCTGTGGCATTAACTACAAAGTCCCTTTTTTTACTTTTAACTCAACTTATTAAAGGGGTAGGAAAAGAGTTTAGTAGATTCGATTAACAGCATAAAATGACATTATCCAAACTGAATAATTTATTTCTGGTCTGTGGCTTACACTGTTCTACACTTAAGTAGAATTTACACTGTCTCCACAAATGGTATCAATATTTATGGGGCCTTAGTAAGGCAATCATCTTGGTAGCAAACTTTTATTTAAATCTTACATAACTCAAGCTTTATAAAAAGCTAACATGATTGAAAATTTGGGTTTCTCCTCTTTTAAAGCCTGCAGTATCCAAAGCTTGAAACAGTTCATTTAAAAATAAGCAAATAAAACATCAAAACTCAGCAGCAGAACCTTCTGTAATACTTGAAAAAAATCTAAATGAGCTGTCATGAGCACACTCCAGCCAATCCCTGAGCAGGGTGCTGGTCAGGATAGATTACGCTGGAGGCTTTGTTTCCAGTTTAACAAAAGGACTTCAATAATATCAACCCAGCTAACACACATCCAATCATGAGCCAATACATTATACGTTTGTAGCAAGGTACCTTCTCCTGGACTCAAAGGAGTCTCAGTTGATGACAGCGCACAGGTAAGGGCTCAGGACACTGCCGGTTCTCTAGGATTCTGTGGCTCAGGCCATTCTGGTGTTTCCGGGAGTAAGATGAAAATTCGGCCCGGCAGATAGCAAGCTTGTCCAGTGGTTCAAAGCTGCAGAGTGACAAGAAGTTCCCCTCAGAGCCAGCATATTCTGCTGCTCTACACGAGAGGGCTTCGTCATCCGGTCCCAGCTTTGGATCTTTATACTTTTTCTTTTGAAGCATGTCATCATTCTATCACTCCTTTCTTATCTATCCATACAGGCTGGTTTCTGGCCTCCTTCTGCTTATCTCCTCCAACATGTGCCTCTCGGCACACATTGTTTACATTCTCACTACATGAACTTAATCTTTACAAAAGTTAACTCAAAAGCTATAAAATCAAAATTATCTTAATTCTACAAAGAAGGGAGAGGGCTTCATACCACCATTTTATTTTCTTTCTTTTTTTAATGTACATTGGTGTTTTGCCTCCATATATGTGTATGTGAGGCTGTCAGATCCCCTTGGAACAGGGGATCTTGTGAAGTGCTGCAAATTTAACCCGGGCCCTCTGGAAGAGCAGTGCTCTTAACCATGGAGCCCTCTCTCCAGCTCATACCATCATTTTAGAATCTCACCTTTTTCTCACTAAATTTAGCCACAAATCAAATTCCTGTGTTCCATTTTCAGGAAATCCTCTTGAGGAAGAGGCCAAGTACAAACTCGGAAGAGTAACTGCCTAAGCAAGTAGGAAAGTGTTCCTTACAGTGTGCAAAGAACGTAGAGTTCAGAGTTAATCTCTGGAACTTCATCTGGACCTTGAACAAGATTTGGAATGGGACTTTGAAGCTTTTTTGGGAGGAGGGGACACAGAAAGAGCCTTTGAGGGGGAGCAAGAGCCTTTGAGGGGGAGCAGGCAGAGGCGAATGGAATCAAGACTGGCTCCAGGATCCGGATTTTGACTTATCTCCTTTTCCATTTTCTTTGGGGGACTGAGAACGTGAACTACTTCAGGACTTCCCATACTCATCCTTAGATCTTGAGTGTGAATGGGAACCCCGATCAGACTTGGGCTTAGTGCTCTTTGATCTGGATTTCCTACCTTTCCAGTGGGATCGGGACCAACCTTTGCTCCATGACCTAGAACAGAGAGACTTTTTGATCTACTGTGGCTGCTCCTGGGATTCCTACTCCAAGATATTCTAGACTGTGATCTGGATCTACTTCCAGAGTAAGAATGCCTATGGCTTGTTCGTGGCTTATCTTCAATAGGCCTAATATTTCTGCCATTATTTTCTGTGCTGTCCAGTTTATCCAAAGCGTGCTTCATGCCAGAGTAGGATCTAAATTCAATTACACCCTCATCCATGTGTTCTTTGTGAGCATCTGCATAAGTCACCTCTCCTGCTAGCTGCAAGAAATCCTTTAAGTCTTGCCAACTGCAACAACTGCACAGATTTTCCACAACAAGCCTGTATTCTGTAGGAACAGGTGGTCCGTGTCTGTCTGTGCCAGAAGTTCTCCTACTGCTGTATCCACCTCTGCCACTGCGGTTTCCGTAGCGGTAGCCATCGCCATCATGGTGTGGGACTCCAGGCATGCTCTATGATTACGATCACACGCTTGCAGCACAGCTCTTTTCCGTTCAGCTCGTCAGTGTCACCAGAGTCCTTCGGAACTCCACGACACCGTACCCATTTTTGAGGTCGATTTCGAGGAAGCAGCTGTAGCTGCTGAAAAAGCTCTGCGTGTCCTTCTCACTGACCTTGTGGCTCAGGCGTCCTATGCCGATGGGCAGCATGTCCATGGTGAGTGGTCACCCGGTGGTCAACCGCAGCTGCGGCCAGTCAGCCACTCAATTCTAATTATATTTTTTATTTAGGTTGTAAGACTGTAGCATTCCAGGTGGCCTTTTAACATAGCCTTCATTTTGTTTAACCATTTTTCTAGCCCCTAAAACTCCTCACCCTCCCCTTATACCTTTCTATGTCCAATCTTCCCCCTTCTATTTTTTAAACCTACGTTCTACTATTTCTCTCCCCCTTATTACATCCTTCCAATTGCCCATTTCTAGCTCCTAGCTACCACATGCACACCAAATTAAACAAAGATTTGAAGATAGGGTCCACATATGAGAGAACATGAGACTTTTCCCCCCTATCTGGGTCTAGATAACCTTACGCAGTATAACTTCTTTTTACAGTTCATCCATTTACCTAAAAATTTCATTTTTCTTAAAAAAAAATAATATCCCATTGTGTATATGTGCCTCATTTTTATTATCCAGTTAGAGGCTTGTGGACATTTATAGGTTGATTGCATCTCCTAGTTATTATGAAGACAGCAACAAGTATCTGTGCAACAGGACATAAGTTTTCCTAGCACATGCGCAGGAGTGGTATAGCTATCTCTGGTTCTTATACAAATCTTCAGACTGATTTCCAAGGTAGCTGTACTAGTTTACACAGTATAAAAGGGTTTGCTTTTCTCTACATTTATGGCAAATGCCTATTCAATCTATTTCATTTACAGTGTCATTTAACTCTAATGTTTCTGTTTTTTTTCTTTTTTTTTTTTTTTTTTGGAAGAAATGAGACTGCAGTACTTAAGTCACCTATTATCACTGTGTTGGGAGTAAAATCCATGACATTACACCTAGTAGAGTTTGTTGTAAGAAAATGAATGCACTTATGGCTTATTATGCTTTGAATTAAAATATCTCCTTGGTGGATTATTTTTCTTAACACATATTCTCTTCTGGTTAGTTTTTGTTTGAAGTCTATTTTTGTCAGATAATAGAATAGCTGTATTTGCTTGTTCTATTTGCTTGGAATATCTACTTCAACCCTTTTACCCTAAGTTAGTGTTTATCATTGATCTCGGAGGCAGCAAAAAGATGGATCCTGTTTTCTAATCTAATCTCTTAGTTTTGTTTTTTTTTTTTTTGTTTTTTTTTGAGTTGAGACATTAGCATTGGTAGGTATCATTTTATTTCTCTATACATTTCAATACTTTTTCTGAACACAACAGTCTAGGATGTAAAATTTCTTTCCAAGCCCTTGCTGGCTTTAAAAGTTTCTACAGAATAATCAAACATTATTCTGAACTTCTCTGCCTTTATATGTATCATGGCCCTCTCTCTTACAGTCTTCAATACCCTTTCTTTATTCTGTGTTTTTATTGCTTTAAGTACCATGTCAATGAGATGTCTCTTTTCTGGCCATGTCTATTTGGTTTTCTGTAAGCTTCTCCCCACTCTTTTTATTGAAAATAGATTTGCTTCTCCTACAATATATCCTGATTACACTTTACCCTTCCTCTACCTCTCCCAATTCTTCCTACCTCCCCCCTTCATCCAGATCAATTCCTTTTGTCTGTCATTAGACAAGACAAAACATCTAAGAGATAACAACCAAACATGACAAAATAAAATATAATAAGATAAACAGAACCCATCACATATTATTTGGACAAGGTAAATTATTTAGTATGCTTCTCGAAACTGGGTGGCAATCTCTCTTTCTAGGTTTGGAAATTTTGTGCATTTTCCAATTTTAAAGCTAAGGCTTTTCATGGTGTCTCAAAGCTGTCACATGTTCCTATCATTATTATTATTATTATTATTATTATTATTATTATTATTATTATTATTATTATTATATTTTTGGTCATTGACCTTTACTGAATGATCTAATTTTTCTACCTAGTGTCTAAGATCTGATTTGTTTTCTACATGCTACATTCTATTGGTGAGGTTTTTCGCTGAGGTTTTTATTTGCCTAATTTGGCTTTTCTTTATCAATTCTATCTCATTCTCACTACATCATACCTCGACTTCTCACACTCATTACCATTTAAAAATTGCTGACTGCAGGTGACTAAACTCTTGCAGAAGGTGAATGTGGGAAACAGCATTTATCTGAATTCACTACATAAAGCAAATATCCACATACGTTCATGGAAAGTCTGACTCTAATGAGTTAGCTACTTTGTCATACATAATTCATCTATAAGATTCTGTGACTGTTGAACCTGTTTGTAGCTATTAGGAGAGGGGCACTAGGCTAGAGTTTATATATGGAACTTAAAAGACATCCCAGAGAGAAGACTTGCCTTTTATACTATCCTACATGAATCAGAAAGCAGGCTCTCAGTATGGGGTAGTTTGATCTAGGATCCCCAGCCACCAGAACTGTAAAAAGTGAACTTCTATTGTTAAGTAGCTACCAGCTATTGTTAAGTTGCTACTTTGTTATGGATGTTCAGACAAAGACATAGGGGAATACAAGAAGTCGTTAGGTATAGAGGATAAACTACAATTTTAGCCATGAACAGAGGATAAGGGCCAATGAACAAGGAACAATAAACAAGAGTATTGCACAAAAGTGTCTACTTTATGATTTATTTTAGTACCTGAAGTTACAGAAAGAAGTATATAATTAGCCTGTATTTAAGATAGGAAGTAAGTAAGCACTGAAGTAATAATATATTGACTTAACCATTAAACTATGAAACAACCAAAATAAGGCCAAGCATTGTCTCCTTACATAACAGGAATGTTTGAGTGTGATATCTAGAAGATCACTGCCTTGCTTTTCTCAGTGTTCCAACTGGAAGACAATGTAAAGAAATGCATCTTCTAAAAACAAAGCAAAGCTGTAAGGGCTTTTTGAATATCAAATTTATTTTAATGTGGGTAATTACATAAACAGAATTACATTAATTTCAGTTTACTCTCATTTTTCATCTTTCAACTCAGGTTCAATGAGCAAAGTGTTGTTTTGTGTTTTGTACATAGAACAGCTTAAATCATATTTTCTTTTTTTTTAATAATTTATTGAACTTTATTTTATATGCATTAGTGTGAAGGTGTCAGATCCCTTGGAATGGGCATTACAGACAGTTATGAGCTGCCATGTGGGTGCTGGGAATTGAACCCCAGTCCTTTGGAAGAGCAGACTGCGCTCTTAACCACTGAGCCATTTCTCTAGCCCCCTTAAATCATGTTTTCAACCATGATTTAAGCTGTTCTATGTACAGGGAAAAACTAAAGGTGATAAGCTAACAATTGGTTTTGTTATATAAGTCACCAGTTATTGGATTTTGCTTGATAGCCATATTTCATACCACTATGAACACAGTAGTGGCCAGAATTCCATAATCCAGTGGGTTTTATTTTAAATTCATTTTTTTTCTTTTTTTTTTAATTACACTTTATTCACTTTGTATCCCCCATAAACCCCTCCCTCCTTATCTCCCAGTCCCACCCTCCCTCCCCCTTCTTCACACATGCCCCTCCCCAAGTCCACTGATAGGGGAGGTCCTCCTCTCCTTCCTTCTGATCTTATTCTATCAGATCACATCAGGAGTGGCTGCATTGTCATCTTCTGTGGCCTGGTAAGGCTGCTCTCCCCTCAGGGGGAGGTGATCAAAGAGCAGGCCAATCAGATTATGTCAGAGGCAGTCCCTCTTCCTATTAGTATGTGACCCACTTAGACACTAAACTGCCATGGACTACATCTGTGCAGGGGTTCTAGGTTATCTCCATGCCTGGTACTTGGTTGGAGTATGAGTCTCTGGAAAGACCCCTGTGTTCAAATTTTCTGGTTCTGTTACTCTCCTTGTGGGGTTCCTGTCCTCTCCAGATCTTACTATTTCCCACTTCTTACATAAGATTCCATGCACTCTGCCCAACCATTGGCCATAAGTCTCAGCGTCTGCTTTGATAGTCTGCAGGGCAGAGCCTTTCAGGGGCCCTCTGTGGCAGGTTCCTAACTTGTTTCCTGTTTTCTTCTTCTTCTGATGTCCATCCTCTTTGCCTTTCGATGGGGTTTAAATTCATTTTAAAAGATTTCTTTCAGAAAGCCTTAGCAAAGAGATTTTAAAGCAAATCAGCAACATGCACATAAGCATCATAATAAAGTATGTACACCATGTTTTGGGAGCAGAGCAAATACTGGTTTCTACCCAAGAAGGTCTATGAACAGTTCCAGTATTCTCCATTCGTTCTTCTCTGTAGCTTCTTAAACCTAACTAATCATAGAGATTCAGGAAACAAACCTTGTGGCTTTGGACTTGCAGCTGAGCGTTTTGCTGGTATCCTCCCATTTATTCCCTGAGCCTCTGTGGTTGTGTTGCTTGTTGTACAAGGTGGGCTGACCTTTGGACAGGTATTGATGCCTAGAGTTAAAAGGAAATGGAAGGTAAATACAGACAAATGGCACAACTCTTGTTTAATAAGTTTATGTTCTTCTGACCACATAACAACAACATTGCAAGACATTAGAAACACTTGTCACATATGTGCTATCTTTGATAGAGTTTCCTAGGGAAGACCTCATTCTGTGTGCTTAGAAAGTTTCATATTCACAGACAAGAAAGGCTGCTATATCATGAGCCCTCTCTGTGTGCAGAAAGGACAAAATGTAGCTGCTAGGTGATACTCTAGTGTGCAGTCAGTGACTAAATTACTCAAATAAAACATAGGAAAATACCACTGTGACTGCTGACATGGAGACTCTGGAAGAAGGTCTTGAAGTGAAATGAATCAATGCGCTCCCTTCCCCCAATGAATTACTTTCCACATAATATCCCCAACACTGGCTAGGAGTGACCTATGTTTGCAGAAATGTTGAGATTATAAGTAAACTGTCACATGTATTGAGAAAGCAAATAACCCTGAAATGCAACATGATACACAGAAAGGGAGAAAGAGTCTTCTATTCAAATTCTGATACAAGTTATATGCTGAATTTAACACTTATATTAAGTCATATGCTAATATTTTCTCTTTATAGACTCAATGGAGGCTGACATGGCAATATTAATAATAAACTAAAATCCAACCTAGGAGAAAATAAAATTTCTATGAGGAATCTATTATAACTGAAATAAATTCCTTAAATTTTAGTTTAAGAGGATATCCTTTGTTATGAAAGGAAGCTTCATTTTTGCATGATTCAACTATCTAAAGTAAAAACTATCTTTTGAAGCCTGGGAATAATTCAGAACAGCAAAGGTTAATCTGAACATAAACAATGCTAACAATTTTTTAACTTATTTAAAAGAAAAGTAATAACTGAGTCCTCTAATTCCTATTCAACCAAAATGATGAAACAATACACACAAAGCCATGACTGCTATATTTCCTGTGCTCCCTTTGGAATTTAATCAGTGAGCCAGATTTTTGAAAACATAAAGTTTCAAATATTATCTGAGAAGTTATTAGACAGCCAGGTCTAAAGCAGAACTAATGTTGCTGTCAACTGATACCTTTCTGCTAAAATGGTTTAACTCTGCTCTGGATTAAGCATCATCTAGCAAAATAAGCAGTATTGAAATTTTTGATAAAATGCTATTAAAATTCCTAAAGGGATAAATCAAAGTTCAAATCTTTTTGAGACAGTGTCACTATGTACTCCCAGCCGGCCTGGCACTTGCTAGGTTGGCCAGGCTAGTCTTGAAGTTACAGAGACACCCCTACACACTTCTGTTTCCTAAATGCTGGAATAGCATGCATGTGCCACTATGCTTAGCTAAAAGTTCAAATATATGCTTAGCTAAAAGTTCAAGATAAGCATGCACATAGTTTTAGAAAAACTAAAACGGAGGCCCAGTCTGTCCCTCAAATACACAGCCAGCCAAGCTTTAAGGGGATTTGGGTATTTGTGATTACTGAAGAACCCTAACAATGCCTGCTGTGGTCTAGTGGGGCAGAAAAATGAAAAGACACAATGTAAACCGGAGGGAGAAACTTTAACACATTGGTACATTCAGTTCTGGCAAAGCAGAACTGTAGCGTTAGCTGCATAAAAGCTACAAAGCAGGCTGTGATGGTTAATCTTGGTGGTCAGCTTCACTATATCTAGTGAACTAGAACCTAAGCAGCTGGCAGGCATATGTGAGATTTTCTCAACTGGGTCATTTGAGGTGGGAAGACCCACCTTAAATCTGGGCCATACCTTCTGGTGGCAGTGCACATAAAAGGACAGGAAAGAAGGAAGTTTTCACTTTTGACTGCTTGACCTCACTCTTGCTAGCAAGTTTATCTATCCTGCTACTGGAACATTCTTTCTCTGGTATTAGAACTTCCTTTTTCAGGATTCTGACATACACTAAAGATCAGTTGAGACATCCAGCCTCATGGACTGAACAAACTACCAGATTCTTAGCCTTTTTGTCAGACAGCCATTGCTGGACTTTAATAAATCTCTCTCTTTCATTCCCTCCTCTCTCTCCCTCCTTCTCTCCATCACACACACACACACACACACACACACACACACACACACACACACACAC